>NW_026877580.1:0-22417 GCF_032173495.1 Musca vetustissima
TTAAGGTAAATAGTGCACCAAATTCGCTAAATATCTTTCGATTTGCACGAAATTTGGCACAGCGTAATGAATTAGGCCTAGAATGATGTGTGTTAAGTTTCCTGAAAATCGGTTCAGATTTAGATATAGCTCCCATATATATTTTCGTCCGATTTAAGGTAAATTGTGCACCAAAGTCCCTAAATATCTTTCGAGTTGCACGAAATTTGGCATAACGTACTGAATTGAGCGCAGAATGATGTGTGTTAAGTTTCGTGAAAATCGATTCAGATTTAGATATATCTCCCATATATATTCGTCCGATTTAAGGTAAATAGTGCACCAAATTCGCTTAATATCTTTCGATTTGCACGAAATTTGGCACAGCGTAATGAATTAGGCCTAGAATGATGTGTGTTAAGTTTCCTGAAAATCGGTTCAGATTTAGATATAGCTTCTATATCTGACATATTTATGGATCCAATTTTATTTTACAGGTCCTTTAAAAATGCGACGTTTGTTAGGATTCATCTGTTGAATATACCCAAAGTGGTGATGGGTATCATATAGTCGGCCCTGTCCGACTTTTCTGCTTTCTTACTGCTTTAATAATTCATTCCTTCAAATATCTGTTCGATGTGCCTAAGCAATTGATATATTCCCCCTGTGGTGGTTCATGAAGAGGAGGGTTTATGCCTTGGGTGTATGTATTACAAATATTTCAATGGGAATGCATATTTTCAGCCTGTATGAGTGTGTGTGTGTGTTCGTATGTGACAATGGCATAAAAAAAAACTGTTAGGAGTTCCTTGTTTCGGGATTTTTTTATTTTCTTTTGCCAAGCAAAATACTTCCTTACCAATGCCCAAGTATGTTCGACGATTATGAATGTTCGAGTGAAGTATGTTCCAGACAGTGTGTGGCATGATTACTTTGTGCCGATGATGATAATGGAATGTCGCCTATGTGAGAATGTTGTTGAGTGTGTGTGTGAGTGAGTGTATGTGTATTGTATGACTTACTATGCCTGCATTTTTAGCTTTGGAATTTTTCCTATGCAATATTTTAGATATTTTTTCGCCATCCCCCCGCCACTCAGTCAACCAGCCATGTTGATATCCTGCATGTTTTTAAGCCGAATTTTATGTAGTCGACCGAATTATGAGTTTTGTCGTATTTCTTGTAAATATGAATAACAACAAAAGCAGCAGCAACAACAACAACAATGATTATGATGACTATGTTAATGTTTGATAGATTGTAGAAGAAGAAGAATGGCAGAAGCCAAGCAGCCGGGTAGTCATCCAGTTAGCAACATACTGGCATAGATGTTTCAGTTCCATACATATATGGCCAAGAAAGGAATATTTGTTATTGTTGTTTTTATTTTTTTATTTTGGAATTTTCAACAGCCTTTTTGTGTTGGCGACAACATTCTGGGAGTTGTGTGTTACTGGTCTTTGTGTTATTTTCTTCTTCTTATTTTTCTTTTTTAAGAATGTTTCCGTTTCCGGGTTGTTACAAAAAAGTGGAATAAACTCTGGAACATGAATTTCAAAGTTATTGATGTAATGGATGTAAAAATCAGGACAGATCAGAACAGAACTGGGTGATAAATAAAATTTAAAATGCTTGGATTTTTTTTTAAAAATATTTTTAGAGTCTATCCACAAGAGGTGGATTTTTATACCCTACACAACTATGTTGTCAGGGTATTATAGCTTTGTGCAGCCCCAAGAGTTGGTAACGCTTAGAAAAGATTTCCAGGCGCGTCGCTCTTTTGGGCAGTTTTTCCAATTTGAAAAACCATTTTCGGCAATGTTGTCTTCGACTTGATCATTTCAACGTATTCTTGGCCTTTCCCTTCTGCGAGAATCATCAGCTGGTTCGCTTTTATATGCCTTCTGGGCTGCCATTCTCACAACATAACCTAGCCAACGTAGTCGCTGCAGCTCAATACGTCTAACAATGTCGATGTCCGAAAATAGCTGGTAAAACTCATGGTTCATTCGACGCCGATATTCACCATCAACGCAGATCAGCCCATAGATCTTTCGGAGAATTTTTCTCTCAAACACTCCAAGAGCTGCCTCATCTGCTTGCGTATTTACCCATGCTTCAGACCCATATAACAGCACGGGTAGTATGAGTGTCTTGTAGAGTGTGAGTTTGGTCTGGCTGGCGGGTGGTGGCCTTGCTTTTGAGTTGTTTGCTCAGGCCATAGTAGCATCTATTGGCCATCACTCCTTCTCCGAATTTAAAAACTGATGTCATTCGATTTATGGCGGTTTCAAGGTATATAAAAAATCTTTCACTACCTCGAAGCTGTAGCTCTCAAGTTCCACAGTTGGTTCGAGTGTACTGGACGTCTTGCGCGTTGATACCATCAGCTTGGTCTTCTCCCCGTTTACTGCCAGACCCACTTTGGCATACTACTTTTCAATTTGTTCAAAGGTGGCTGTTACCGCTCGCAATGTTCGTCCCATTATATCCGGGCATGTATTTTTGTGAACAATGTACAGGTCGCATTTATGATCCGATTTGGATGAAATTTGGCATAGGTCACTTATTTGGCCCTAGGACGAACCCTATTGAAATTGGGAAAAATCGGTTCAGATTTAGATATAGCTCCCATATATATTTTCGTCCGATTTAAGGTAAATGGTGCATCAAAGTCCCAGATCGACCCATAGATCTTTCGGAGAATTTTTCTCTCAAACATTCCAAGAGCTGCCTCATCTGCTTGCGCAAGTACCCATGCTTCAGATCCATATAACAGCACGGGTAGTATCAGCGTCTTGTAGAGTGTAAGTTTGGTCTGGCGGGAGGTGGCCTTGCTTTTGAGTTGTTTGCTCAGATCATAGTAGCATCTGTTGGCCATCACTATCCTTCGCCGAATTTAAAAACTGGTATATAAAATCTTTGACTACCTCGAAACTGTAGTTCTCAAGTTCACAGTTGGTTCGAGTCTACTGGACGTCTTGCGCGCTGATACCATCAGCTTGGTCTTCTCGCCGTTTACTGCCAGACCCACTTTGGCAGACTCCTTCTCAATTTGTTCAAAGGTGGCTGTTACCGCTCTGAGTGTTCGACCCATTATGTCGATGTCATCGGCGTAGGCGAGTAACATGTGTTGTTTGGTGTACAGAGTGGCATTTCTGTTCACCTTTGCGTCTCGTATGACCTTTTCCAGCAGGATGCTAAAAAGATCACACGACAAACTGTCACCTTGTCTGAATCCTCGTTCGGTATTGAAGGGCTCAGTTGGTCCTTTCCGACTTTAGCTGTAGGATGTTAAAAAGGGCACACGACAAACTGTCACCTTGTCTGAATCCTCGTTCGATATTAAAGTGTTCCGAAAGGTCCTTTCCGACTTTAGCTGCAGGATGTTAAAAAGATCACACGACAAACTGTCACCTTGTCTGAATCCTCGTTCGGTATTAAAGGGTTCCGATAGGTCCTTTCCGACTTTAACTGCTGATCTTGTGCCAGTTAAAGTTATCCTGCATAACCGTATTAACTTTGCAGGAATGCCAACCCTTTGCAGCAGGATATTAAAAAGGTCACAAGACAAACTGTCATCTTGTCCGAATCCTCGTTCGGTATTGAAGGGCTCCGATAAGTCCTTTCCGACTTTAACTGCTGATCTTGAGCCACTTAAAGTTATCCTGCATAGCCGTATTAATTTTGCAGGAATGTCAAACGCAGACATGGCTTTATACACCTCTGAACGTATAGGGCTGCCAAATGCGGCTTTATAGTTGACGAATAGGTGGAATGTGTCGATGTGTTTTTCGTGAGTTTTTTCCAGGATTTGGCGCAGAGTGAAAATCTGGTCAATGGTGGATTTGTCAGGTCTGAAGCCGTATTGGTATGGTCTAATGAAGTCGTTGGCCATTGGCTTCAGTAGTGCATACAGTACGCTGTATAGCACTTTATATGCGATGGGAAGGAGACGTGGCACATATCGTCTTGTCTCCTTTTTTGTGCACGGGACACAGGATGCTGATGTTCCAAGCATTGGGCATGCATTCTTCTAGCCAAATTGTACTTATCAGCTGGTACGTGCTCCTTACCATCATCTGACCACCAGTCTTGAATAGGTTGGCTTGTAACCAATCGGCACCTGCTGCTTTATTATTCATCAGCCGATTGATTTCTATTCTGACTTCATATTGGCTAGGGGGTATACACTCCGTCCGTCTGTCCATTGTAATTTGTAAACACGATACAGACCACAGTTATGGACCAATCTCCACGACCGGTTCTGGCCAATGAAGACCCCTATTGTTTTTGGTAAAGACTCTTGGATGTACTATCAATTTCTCATTTTTATAATTTTCGTTTATTATCAGATAATAATTTTGGGATTAAGTGGACCGAAAACTTATTTTTTGTGTTTTTTTCGATTCGATCTATAGGCTACAGTTATAACCCGAACATCACAACACAATCCACGGTGAAGGATATGTGGGCAAGTAATTAGAAGGGCTTTACTAAATATATTGGTAATATTCAGAAAATATGTCAGTGTAAGGAAGAGGTGCTGTTGACCTCTAATCGGGAAAGAGGGTACAACTATCACGAAATATTACCCAGGCTCGGAATAAAAATCAGCAAAAACATAAAGTTCTGTGGTAGTTGTGTAGGGTATCGTATGGTCGGCCCCGTCGGACTATACTGCACCACTCACTGGCTTTAAAATATTTTTCTAAATTTTTGTAAGGTCCTCTATTTTCGATTCAATAGTGGTGCAGATACGTCACCCTAACCCTCACCCATATATGGAGCATATAAAAGAAGCAGAGGCTTATTGTGTTAAGCTCATCTTAAAGACAAATGTCACATATCAAAGATATAAAAGGCGATTTGTTTTGCCCATGCCTATGGGATGTAGGTATTTGTCTGCTACTTAGACCAGCAAATTGATGTGTGATGTCTAAATAGGTGGGTGGGTGTGTTCGAGAACGACTAACAACAACCCAACCACCCACCTATACCTACTCATATCACTCTCGTACCTCGTACGTATCGAGAAAATAAACTGCAGAACGAAAAGCGGATTAAAAACGAGCAAAAAATCAGAAAAAAAGAATGGGGACTGAAAAGAGGTTTTTAAAGTGTCAAATAAACAGGTATGACAGCTTGTGTTACATGTCTGGGGGTTAAGTGCCCAAACAAAGACATACACAACATACACTCACACACACACGCAGACACACACCCCCATATACCCTGCAAGTGCTAAGCCAATACAAAAACAAGAAAGCTTTAATCATCAAAGAATGGATCTGAAAAGCACTTCGAGAATGGTACAAAAAAAGGAACGATGACAGACGGGTTTAAGTGGAACGGGCAAGGCTGGACGAATTTTTGACTTAGTCGACGAGACAAAAGGACAAATGGAATGGATAGAAGGCAAATGGAAGAAATATTAACAAAAATGGATCCAAATAATATTTTCAAAAAAACCACGCCTTGTCTAGGACCCTTAAAACAATTTTTAAAAAATCCACGCCTTGTCTAGGACCCTTAAAACAATTTTTAAAAAATCCACGCCTTGTCTAGGACCCTTAAAACAATTTTTAAAAAATCCACGCCTTGTCTAGGACCCTTAAAACAATTTTTAAAAAATCCACGCCTTGTCTAGGACCCTTAAAACAATTTTTAAAAAATCCACGCCTTGTCTAGGACCCTTAAAACAATTTTTAAAAAATCCACGCCTTGTCTAGGACCCTTAAAACAATTTTTAAAAAATCCACGCCTTGTCTAGGACCCTTAAAACAATTTTTAAAAAATCCACGCCTTGTCTAGGACCCTTAAAACAATTTTTAAAAAATCCACGCCTTGTCTAGGACCCTTAAAACAATTTTTAAAAAATCCACGCCTTGTCTAGGACCCTTAAAACAATTTTTAAAAAATCCACGCCTTGTCTAGGACCCTTAAAACAATTTTTAAAAAATCCACGCCTTGTCTAGGACCCTTAAAACAATTTTTAAAAAATCCACGCCTTGTCTAGGACCCTTAAAACAATTTTTAAAAAATCCACGCCTTGTCTAGGACCCTTAAAACAATTTTTAAAAAATCCACGCCTTGTCTAGGACCCTTAAAACAATTTTTAAAAAATCCACGCCTTGTCTAGGACCCTTAAAACAATTTTTAAAAAATCCACGCCTTGTCTAGGACCCTTAAAACAATTTTTAAAAAATCCACGCCTTGTCTAGGACCCTTAAAACAATTTTTAAAAAATCCACGCCTTGTCTAGGACCCTTAAAACAATTTTTAAAAAATCCACGCCTTGTCTAGGACCCTTAAAACAATTTTTAAAAAATCCACGCCTTGTCTAGGACCCTTAAAACAATTTTTAAAAAATCCACGCCTTGTCTAGGACCCTTAAAACAATTTTTAAAAAATCCACGCCTTGTCTAGGACCCTTAAAACAATTTTTAAAAAATCCACGCCTTGTTTAGAACCTTAAAAACAATTTTTAAAAAATCCACGCCTTGTGTGGAACCTTAAAAACAATTTTTAAAAATCCACGCTTTGTGTGAAACCTTAAAAACAATTTTTAAAAAATCCACGCCTTGTTTAGAACCTTAAAAACAATTTTTAAAAAATCCACGCCTTGTCTAGGACCATTAAAACTATTTTTAAACAATCCACGCCTTGTCTAGGACCCTTAAAACTATTTTTAAAAAATCCACGCCTTGTCTAGGACCCTTAAAACAATTTTTAAAAAATCCACGCCTTGTCTAGGACCCTTAAAACAATTTTTAAAAAATCCACGCCTTGTCTAGGACCCTTAAAACAATTTTTAAAAAATCCACGCCTTGTCTAGGACCCTTAAAACAATTTTTAAAAAATCCACGCCTTGTCTAGGACCCTTAAAACAATTTTTAAAAAATCCACGCCTTGTCTAGGACCCTTAAAACTATTTTTAAAAAATCCACGCCTTGTCTAGGACCCTTAAAACTATTTTTAAAAAATCCACGCCTTGTCTAGGACCCTTAAAACTATTTTTAAAAAATCCACGCCTTGTCTAGGACCCTTAAAACTATTTTTAAAAAATCCACGCCTTGTCTAGGACCCTTAAAACTATTTTTAAAAAATCCACGCCTTGTCTAGGACCCTTAAAACTATTTTTAAAAAATCCACGCCTTGTCTAGGACCCTTAAAACTATTTTTAAAAAAATCCACGCCTTGTCTAGGACCCTTAAAACTATTTTTAAAAAATCCACGCCTTTTCTAGGACCCTTAAAACTATTTTTAAAAAATCCACGCCTTGTCTAGGACCCTTAAAACTATTTTTAAAAAAAATCCACGCCTTGTCTAGGACCCTTAAAACTATTTTTAAAAAATCCACGCCTTGTCTAGGACCCTTAAAACTATTTTTAAAAAATCCACGCCTTGTCTAGGACCCTTAAAACTATTTTTAAAAAATCCACGCCTTGTCTAGGACCCTTAAAACTATTTTTAAAAAATCCACGCCTTGTCTAGGACCCTTAAAACTATTTTTAAAAAATCCACGCCTTGTCTAGGACCCTTAAAACTATTTTTAAAAAATCCACGCCTTGTCTAGGACCCTTAAAACTATTTTTAAAAAATCCACGCCTTGTCTAGGACCCTTAAAACTATTTTTAAAAAATCCACGCCTTGTCTAGGACCCTTAAAACTATTTTTAAAAAATCCACGCCTTGTCTAGGACCCTTAAAACTATTTTTAAAAAATCCACGCCTTGTCTAGGACCCTTAAAACTATTTTTAAAAAATCCACGCCTTGTCTAGGACCCTTAAAACTATTTTTAAAAAATCCACGCCTTGTCTAGGACCCTTAAAACTATTTTTAAAAAATCCACGCCTTGTCTAGGACCCTTAAAACTATTTTTAAAAAATCCACGCCTTGTCTAGGACCCTTAAAACTATTTTTAAAAAATCCACGCCTTGCCTAAGTAAAGTCGGACGGGTCCGACTATATGATACCCTTCACAACTTTGGGTATATTCAACAGATGGAATCCTAACAGACGCCGCATTTTTGAAGGACCATTAACATGAAATTAAAAATGTCATTCTGCAACCTATACTAAATTTTGGTCAGATTTCATCGAAACTTGTCACATGCTGCACTTATTTCAGTATGTTTTGTGCATTCGGCCACATTTTGAGTTCTTCATTTAGTTATAAATCCAAATTTCATGCAAATCGAAAGATATATAGCGACTTTGTCTACCATTTACCTAAAATGGGAGCTATATCTAAATCTGAACCGATTTTCACGAAACTTAGCACACATCATTCTAGGCTTATTTCAGTACGCTTTGCGAAATTTCGTGCAAATCGAGAGTGATATAGGGACTTTGGTGCACCATTTAACTAAAATCGAACGAAAATATATATGGGAGCTATATCTAAACCTGAACCGATTTTCACGAAATTTAACACACATCTCTCTAGACTTAATTCAGTACGCTATGCCAAAGTTCGTGCAAATCGAAGGATACATAGGAACTTTGGTGCACCATTTACCAAACATCGGACGAAGCTATATATGGGAGCTATATCTAAATCTGAACCGATTTTCACGAAACTTAGCACCAATCATTCTTGACTCAATTAAGTACCCTGTGCCAAATTTCGTGCAAATCGAAAGATATATGGGGACTTGGGTGCACTATTTACCTTAAATCGGATGAAAATATATATGGGGGCTATATATAAATCTGATCCGATTTTAACGAAACTTGGCAGGCATCATTCTAGGCTTAATTCAGTACGCCATGCCAAATTTCGTGCAAATCGAAGGTTATATAGGGGCTTTGGTGCACCATTTACATAAAATCGGACGATATATATGGGAGCTATGTATAAATCTGAATCGATTTTTCTCAATTTCAATAGAGTTCGTCCTTGGGCCAAATAAGTGACCCATGTCAAATTGCATCCAAATCGGATCATAAATGCGACCTGTACTTTGTTTACAATTTAACATGGACAGACGGACGGATAAATCGACTTAGAAAGTGATTCTATGCATATTCTCAAAAGGAATCATGGGTCTATCTCATTTCCTTTTGCCTGTTACAAACATACCCACAAAGACATAATACCCTGTTCCACAGTGTGGTGAAGGGTATAAAAATCCACGCCTGAAAAAATATTTTTAAACCAGTGAGCGAAGCAGTATAGTCGAACGGGCCGACCATTCGATACCCTACACAACTTCCACAGAACTCTATCTTTCTGCTGAGTTTTATTCCGAGCCTGGGTAATATTTCGTGATAGTTGCACCCTCTTGCTCGATTAGAGGTCAACAGCACCTCTTCCTTACACTGACATATTTTCCGAATATTACCAATATTCCGTACAGACCTTCTAATTATTTGTCCATATTCCCTTCACCGTGGTTTGTGTTGTGATGTTCGGCTTCCAATTGTGGGCTATAAATCGATTGGAAAAAGCAGTGAGAGGAGCAGTATAGTCGGACGGGGCCGACCATATGATAGGGTATCATATGGTCGGCCCCCGCACAACTTCCACGGAACTCTAACTTTCTGCGGTTCTATATTCTGAGGCTGGTCAATATTTCGTGATATTTGCACCCTCTTGATCGATTATAGGTCAACAACTCAACTTTCCTACCCTGGCATATTTTCCATTCTTTTTCTTGAAGGGAATTTTAACGTCATAAAATAAAAAAATTGTCACTTTATGCTTCGGCTGATTTGACCCTCGGAATATTGACCGATCATCATCTAAACAGCCGCTCTAAGTATTTGGTCACATCTCCTTCACCTTGTAAAATATGCGATGTTCTGCATATAATGATTGCCTCTAGAGCGACTAGAAAATCTGACAAAATTCATTGCACCCCCTGTATGAAATCTCAACTTCACCGAAAACTATAGGCGTCGTCCTTGACCATAATCGGAACTTCCTTTACAATTTCAAAGCGATCAGCGCGACATTTCCGTCATCTAATGGAGTAATAGTAATACTATGCACATAGTCTCATTTACGTTATTATGTATAACTCCCATATCTGAGCACACCCGACAATAGAGTTGGTATCCTTTTAATGGTCAACCACTCCTATTGGCTATACTATCAACTTCTCGGGCCTATGTCCTTCAGGAGTAATCATATACGCCATAGAATACAAATTTTGTCATGTTTCGCACAAAAGTCTGGGTCCATTTTACCCGCTACATATTTACCGATCTTTATCAAAATAGGCATACTTATTCTTTGGCCCGATCCCCTTCTCCATGTAAAAATTCGCGATGTTTGGGCCATAATTGCGGCCTCTGCAGCTACCAGAATATCAGACCAAAATTAAGTATTTGGTCCATTTCATCCCCTAAATATAAGCCGATCTTTACCAAAAACAATAGGGGTCTTCATTGGCCCGAACCGGTACTACATGCAAAATTTCATGAAGATTGGTCGATAACTGTGGTCTGTACCGTATTTGCAAATTATAATGGACAGACGGACGGACTGCCACACACGTCTAGATCGACTCATCTAGAGAAGATATGTCGATCGGCATACTTAAAGGTGGGTCTAGGACCAATATTTCGTGGCGTTACAAATTCTTGGGGCTGCACACAGCTATAATACCCTGACAACATAGTTGTGTAGGGTATAAAAATCCACCACACCCATTTATGGGCCATGGAAAATTTTTTTATTGAACATTTTTCTGCCTTAAATAATTGACTTAAATCCAGCCACCATCTGACCCACCCATCCATCCATTTATTGCCTTGACCCAAGGCCACATTTAATGATTTTTTTTATAGTTTTTTTTTTATTTTTATTATTTTTCTGCACATTTACGACTGTCGAAGTTTTCTTCGGCGATAACCTGACGGTCGGCCTATAAATTTATTTTGCGTTCTCGCATAAAGCTTTTAACAAATTTACCATAAAAATAATTAAAAACCTATTAAAACAATCTTTGCAGTTTTTTGTTGTTGTTGTTGTTGTTGTTGTTGTTGTAAATGAGTGAATGTGTGTGGGCGAAAGCGAGCGTAAATGAGTGTGAGTGGGTGACACAGAATCTGCTTGGCCTGCTGGCTTACTTACAATTATGTTGGTCTGGCAAGTGTGTGGGTGAGTGTGTGGGTGAGTGTGTGTGTGTGTGCAAATGTGGGCTGTGTGTGTTTGGTAACAAATATCCTGAGGAAATGGAATGAAATTTTTAAACGCTGTCGCTCTATTTCATCCCACGCACAAACACACACACACACATACACCGAGACATGCCCATAAATTCATACAGTTTAACTCATATTCATACGGAGAGCATAGGAGAAGCAGCATGGACCTGACTATATGGCTATAGAGTATTGACGCCCTGACAGCCGTACAACTTAATTTTTATACCCTTCACCACACTGTGGTACAGGGTATTATGTCTTTGTGCATATGTTTGTAACAGGCAAAAGGAAACGAGATAGACACATGGTTCCTTTTGAGAATATGCATAGAACCACTTTTTAAGTCAATTTACGCGTGTCCGTCCGTCTGTCCGTCTGTCTGTCCATGTTAAATTGTAAACAAAGTACAGGTCGCATTTATGATCCGAATTGGATGAAATTTGGCATAGGTCACTTATTCGGCCTAAGGACGAACCCTATTGAAATTGGGAAAAATCGGTTCAGATTTAGATATAGCTCCCATATATATATTTAACCGATTTAATGTAAACGGTCCCTATATATCTTTCGATTTGCACGAAATTTGGTACAGCCTAATCATTTACGTCTAGAATAATGTCTGCCAAGTTTCATGAAAATCGGCCCAGATTTAGATATAGCTCCCATATATAGTTTCGTCCGATTTCATGTAAATGGTGCACCAAAGTCCACATATATCTTTCGATTTGCACGAAATTTGGTACAGCCTAATCATTTAGGTCTAGAATGATGTCTGCCAAGTTTCATGAAAATCGGTCCAGATTTAGATATAGCTCCCATATATAGTTTCGTCCGATTTCATGTAAATGGTGCACCAAAGTCCACATATATCTTTCGATTTGCACGAAATTTGGTACAGCCTAATCATTTAGGTCTAGAATGATGTCTGCCAAGTTTCGTGAAAATCGGTTCAGATTTAGATATAGCTCCCATATATAGTTTCGTCCGATTTCATGTAAATGGTGCATCAAAAGTCCCTATATATCTTTCGATTTGCACCAATTTTGGCATAACGTACTGAATTGAGCCTAGAATTATGTCTGCCATGTTTCGTGAAAATCGGTCCAGATTTAGATATAGCTCCCATATATAGTTTCGTCCGATTTCAAGTAAATGGTGCACCAAAGTCCCTATATATCTTTCGATTTGCACCAATTTTGGCATAACGTACTGAATTGAGCCTAGAATTATGTCTGCCAAGTTTCGTGAAAATCAGTTCAGATTTAGATATAGCTCCCATATATAGTTTCGTCCGATTTCATGTAAATGGTGCCCCAAAGTACCTATATATCTTTCGATTTGTACGAAATTTGGCTTAACGTACTGAATTGTTCCTAGAGTGATGTCTGCCGAGTTTTGAGAAAATCGGTTCAGATTTATATATACCTGCCATATATAGTTTCCTCCGATTTGATGTAAATGGTGCCCCAAAGTCCCTATATATCTTTCGATTTGCACGAAATTTGGCATATCGTACTGAATTAAGCCTAGAGTGATGTCTGCCAAGTTTCGTGAAAATCGGTCCTGATTTAGATATAGCTCCCATATATAGTTTCGTCCGATTTCATGTAAATGGTGCCCCAAAGTCCCTATATATCTTTCGATTTGCACGAAATTTGGCATAACGTACTGAATTGAACCTAGAGTGATGTCTCTCTGTCTGTCTGATGTTCGTCCGATTTCATGTAAATGGTGCCCCAAAGTTCCTATATATCTTTCGATTTGCACGAAATTTGGCATAACGTACTGAATTGAGCCTAGAATTATGTCTGCCAAGTTTCGTGAAAATCGGTTCAGATTTAGATATAGCTCCCATATATAGTTTCGTCCGATTTCATGTAAATGGTGCACCAAAATCCCTATATATCTTTCGATTTGCACCAATTTTGGCATAACGTACTGAATTGAGCCTAGAATTATGTCTGCCAAGTTTTAAGAAAATCGGTTCAGATTTAGATATACCTCCCATATATAGTTTCGTCCGATTTCATGTAAATGGTGCCCCAAAGTACCTATATATCTTTCGATTTGCACGAAATTTGGCATAACGTACTGAATTGTTCCTAGAGTGATGTCTGCCGAGTTTTGAGAAAATCGGTTCAGATTTATATATACCTGCCATATATAGTTTCCTCCGATTTGATCTAAATGGTGCCCCAAAGTCCCGATATATCTTTCGATTTGCACGAAATTTGGCATATCGTACTGAATTAAGCCTAGAGTGATGTCTTCCAAGTTTCGTGAAAATCGGTCCTGATTTAGATATAGCTCCCATATATAGTTTCGTCCGATTTCATGTAAATGGTGCCCCAAAGTCCCTATATATCTTTCGATTTGCACGAAATTTGGCATAACGTACTGAATTGAGCCTAGAGTGATGTCTCTCTGTCTGTCTGATGTTCATACGATTTCATGTAAATGGTGCCCCAAAGTTCCTATATATCTTTCGATTTGCACGAAATTTGGCATAACGTACTGAATTGAGCCTAGAGTGATGTCTGCCAAGTTTTGAGAAAATCGGTTCAGATTTAGATATAGCTCCCATATATAGTTTCGTCCGATTTCATGTAAATGGTGCCCCAAAGTCCCTATATATCTTTCGATTTGCACGAAATTTGGCATATCGTACTGAATTAAGCCTAGAGTGATGTCTGCCAAGTTTTGAGAAAATCGGTTCAGATTTAGATATAGCTCCCATATATAGTTTCGTCCGATTTCATGTAAATGGTGCCACAAAGTACTTATATATCTTTCGATTTGCACGAAATTTGGCAATTTGCTAAGTTTCGTGAAAATCTTATATAGTTTCGTCCGATTTCATATAAATGGTGCACCAAAGTCCCTATATATCCTTCGATTTGCACGAAATTTGGCATAACGTACTGAATTGAGCCTAGAGTGATGTCTGCCAAGTTTCGAGAAAATCGGTCTATATAGCTCCCATATATATTTCATGTTAATAGTCCTGTTTAATATACCCATAGTGGTGAAGGGTATCATATAGTCGGCCCCGTCCGACTTTACTACTTTCCTTACTGGTTATAAATGGCTTTGAAAAGATTTATACTTCTGTTTTGGCAGCTTCAAACGGAGCTGGCGCACACACACATACACATGCACTCACGCACGCATACATCATAGCCTACAGATAGAGTCGACAGAACTTACACAGACAACTACACGGAGAGATAACATATTTAAACAGTCAACATCCGAACCTACCAGCCAGTCAGCCAGCCAGCAAGCCATTCAGCTAGTGAATGAAGCAAGCAGTCAGCGAGGCAGCCAGGCCAGCAAGCAAGCAGCCATTCAGCTTGCTCCAGTTAAGAAAATATGAAAAACAAGAAATTAAATGAAAATGTGTAGGGGAAAATATGGCAAATGGAAAATTAATTACAGTACGGGAAAACAAAAAATGAAAAAAAAAAATTAAAAATCATTTTTTTAAAGCAACAATCGTCACATTTGTACAGAGAACAGCACATGGGAGTATTTAAAGGACAATCTGTTTAAAATTTTTAAACTGAAACTGAAGAATAAAAATTAAAAAAATCCACGCCTTCTGGATAGGTGAAGGAAAAATATTTTTAAACCAGTAAGGAAAGTAGTAAAGTCGGACGGGGCCGACTATATGATACCCTTCATGCATATATTAAACAGCACTATTAACATGAAATTGGATGAAATAAAATATGTGATATTTATCTAAATGTGAATCTACCTATATATCCATAAGTTATATAAATCGACTTCAATCAAATATAAATAGGTTATCTGTTGGGCTATGTCTGTACTTCTAGAAAACGCAACTACGTAATTCTATTTTGTACGTTGTGCAAAATTTGATGTCAACCTGACTAGCATGAAAAGTTTGATGTCCAATTTACTTAAAATCGGGCGAAAATATATATGGAAGCTCTATCCAAATATATCGAAGGATATATAGGGACTTTGGTGTACCATTTACATGAAATCGGACGAAACTATATCTGAATTTGGGCCGATTTTCTCGAAACTGGGCAGACATCATTCTAGGCTCAATTCAGTACGTTATGCCAAATTGCCTGCAAATCGAAAGATATATAGGGACTTTGGGGCACCATTAACATGAAATCGGACGAAACTATATATGGGAGCTATATCTAAATCTGGACCGATTTTCGCGAAACTGGGCAGACATCATTCTAGCCTCAATTCAGTACGTTATGCCAAATTTCATGCAAATCGAAAGATATATAAGGACTTTGGTACACCATTTACCTTAAATCGGAGGAAGATATATACGGGAGCTATATCTAAATCTGAACCGATTTTCACGAAACTTTGCACACATCATTCTAGACTTAATTCAGTGCGCTATGCCAAATTTCGTGCAAATCGAAAGATATATAGGGACTTTGGTACGCCATTTACCAAAAATCGGCCGAAACTATATATGGGAGCTATATCTAAATCTGAACCGATTTTCACGAAACTTGGCACACATCTTTCGTGGCTCAATTCAGTACGCTATGCCAAATTTCGTGAAAATCGAAAGATTTTCAGGGTCTAAAGTCCGTAAATCTGGCGAAACTATATATGGGAGCTATATATAAATCTGAACCGATTTTCACTAAACTTGGCACACATCTTTCGTGGCTCAATTCAGTACGCTATGCCAAATTTCGTGCAAATCGAAAGATTTTCAGGGTCTAAAGTCCGTAAATCGGGCAAAAATATATATGGGAGCTATATCTAAATCTGAACCGATTTTTCCCAATTTCAATAGGGTTCGTCCTTGGGCCAAACAAATGAGCTGTGCCAAATTTCATCCAAATCGGATCATAAATGCGACCTGTACTTTGTTTACAATTTAACATGGACAGACGGACAGACGGACGGACGGACATGCATAAATCGATTCAGAAAGTGATTCTATGTATATTCTCAAAAGGAACCATGGGTCTATCTCGATTATTTTTGCCTGTTACAAACATATGCACAAAGACATAATACCCTGTACCACAGTGTGGTGAAGGGTATAAAAATCCACGCCTTGTGGATAGGCGTTGGAAAATTATTTTTAAACCAGGAAAGTCGGGCTGTAAATTGCTATCCAGCTAAACCAGTAAAATGCTATCCAGCGTACTGTGAGAACGACTGAAGCCAATGGTCAATGACATTATTGGACCATACCAATGTGGCTTCAGACCTGCCAAATCCACCAGATTTTCACTTTGCGCCAAATCCTGGATAAAAAGCCCACGACAAATTCCACATATTCGTCGACTATAAAGCCGCATTCGCCCATGTCTGCGTTTGGCATTCCTGCAAAATTAATTCGGCTATGCAGGATAACTTTACAAGGCACAAGTTCAGCAGTTAAAGTTGGAAAGGACCTCTCGGAGTCCTTTAATACCGAACGAGTTTTCGTGTGACCTTTTTAACATCCTGCTGTAAAAGGTCATACGAGAGGCAAAAGTGAACAGTACACCAAACAACATATGTTACTCACCTACGCCGATGACATCGACATAATGGGTCGTACTTTGAGAGCGGTAACAGCCACCTTTGAACAAATTGAGAAGGCGGTACCAAGGTATATAAAATCTTTGACTACCTCGAAGATGTAGTTCTCAAGTTCCACAGTTGCACGTTGATACCATCAGCATGGTCTTCTCGCTGTTTACTGCCAGACCCACTTTGGCAGAAATTGAGAAGGAGTCTGCCAAAGTGCGTCTGGTAGTAAACAGCGAGAAGACCAAGTTGATGGTATCAACGCGCAAGACGTCCAGTAGACTCGTACCAACTGTGGAACTTGAGAACTACAGCTTCGATGTAGTTAAAGATTTTTTATACCTTGGTACAGCCATAAATCAAACGATTGACATCATTTTTTAAATTCGGAGAAGGATAGTGATGGCCAATCGATGCTACTATGATCTGAGCAATTAACTCAAAAGCAAGGCCACCTCCCGCTAGACCAAACTCACACTTTACAATACGCTGATACTACCCGTGCTGAAGCATGGGTACATAGGCAAGCAGATGAGACAGCTCTTGGAGTGTTTGAGAGAAAAATTCTCCGAAAGATCTATTCTCCGATCTGCTTTGACGGTGAATATCGCCGTCAAATGAACCATGAGTTGTACCAGCTATTCTCGGACATCGACATTGTTAGACATATTGAGCTTCAGCGATTACGTTGGCTAGGCCATGTTGTAAGAATGGATGAAGATGCCCCAGCCCTGAAGGCATATAAAAGCGAACCAGCTGATGGTTCACGCAGTGGGGGAAGGCCAAGAATACGTTGGAAAGATCAAGTCGAAGACAACATCGCCAAAAATGGTCTTTCATATTGGAAAAACTGCCCAAAAGACCGACGCACTTTGGGTATATTCTACATATGTATCCTAACAGACGCCGCGTTTCTCTTATATATCTATATCTGAACCGATTTCAGGAAAAATTGTCAGAGACTAATTTATATTACTTTAGTACGTTGTGTCAATCGGCCTAGCTATGGATCTTTTCACGAAGCTTAGCAACATAATTCTAGTCCTTATTCATTACGCTGCGCCAAATTTCGTGCAATCGAAAGATATTTAGGGACTTTGGTACATCATTTACCTTAAATCGGATGGAAATATATATGGGAGCTATATCTAAATCGGAACCGATTTTCATGAAACTTAGCACACATGATTCTAGACATAATTTAGTACACTATGCCAAATTTCGTGCAAATCGAAAGATAGGTAGGCTCTTTGGTATATCATTTACCTTAAATCGGACGAAGATATATACGGGAGCTATATCTAAATCTGAACCGATTTTCACGAAAACTTAACACACATCATTCTAGGCCTAATTCATTACGCTGTGCCAAATTTCGTGCAAATCGAATGTTATACAGCGACATTGGTGCCCCATTTACCTCAAATCGGACGAAAATATATATGGGAGCTATATCTAAATCTGAACCGATTTTTTCCCAATTTCAATAGGGTTCGTCCTTGGGCCAAACAAATGAGCTGTGCCAAATTTCATCCATTTCGAATCATAAGTGCTACCTGTACTTTTTTACAATTTAACATCTACAGACGGACGGGCATGCATAAATCAGAAAGTGATTCTATTCTCAAAAGGAACTATGGGTGTATCTCGATTATTTTTGCCTGCTACAAACAGGCAGCTGGCGTAGGGGATTATAGATACCAAACAACAGCTCTGATTGGCTTTAATATGGCGAAGTCCTTGGTCCCTCTTTCATCTCAATTGTGGACACAGACCTCCCCGCAGTGCCACCTGGGGAGCTATTTTCATCACCCGATAAAATAGTGAGCTAATATGTGCTGCGAGTTCACCCATAAGAACTATAAAAAATGGATTGAGGCGTCGG
Organism: Musca vetustissima; assembly: GCF_032173495.1. Taxonomy (NCBI): domain Eukaryota; kingdom Metazoa; phylum Arthropoda; class Insecta; order Diptera; family Muscidae; genus Musca; species Musca vetustissima. The sequence goes on from NW_026877580.1 coordinate 18,560, forward strand.
CTTAGCTGCCCACTCTCGGAAAACTCAACCTGCTATGAAACAGCAAAGAAAAAGAAAACCAACCCCACCTAATGTTTACGACCCCCGCAAAAGTATAAAGGACAACGATCTGCGAATCTGCACTTGGAATGTGCGCATGTTGTACAGAACAGGCGCAGTGTTCGCATTGGCGGATGTACTCAAGAAGTACAAAACAGATATAACTGCCTTACAGGAAATGATATGGAAAGGGACTGGCGTAAGTTAATCGGATGATTACGCCCTATAGTATAGCTGCAATGAAACGAGACATGAATTTGGCTGCGGATTTATGGTTAACAGGAGAATAAAAGTCCTGGTCTCCAGATTCACTCCAGTAGATGAGCGAATTGCTATAATCCGTATAAAAGCGAAGTTCTTCTACATCAGTCTCATTTGCGCCCATGCTCCGACCGAAGATAAAGATGGACAGACCAAAGAGATATTTTACGAGCGCCTAGAAACAGCATATGATCGTTGCTCTGGCCATGACATTAAAATTCCGCTAGGAGATTTTTGCAAATAAAATCGGAAGGGAAAATATATTTGGCCCCACCGTTGGGAAATTCAGCCTCCATGAAGAAACATCAGACAACGTGAGGTTGATTGACTTCGCGGCAGCAAAGACATGGCAGATAGCAGCACCAGAGTCAAGCATCCCGATATACACAAGGCCACTTGGATTTCTTCCGATCGAACAACGAGAAATCAAATTTATCATGTTGTGATAGACGGAAGGCATTCATCCAGTGTTTTAGACGTCCGTTCGATCCGGGGATCGAATATCGATTCGGACCATTACCTTGTAGCAGCCAAGGTACGCACTCGTCTTAATGTAGCAGCAAAGGTGCGATCTAATGTAACACGGAAATTCCACGTCGAAAAGCAGCAAACACAACAGATATCAGAAGCCTACTCCGCTCAATTTACCCAACTGCTTGACGAAAGCACCCCTTGTCCTGATAATAATATAGAAGCACAATGGCAGATAATTGCCCACTCCCTACAAACTGCAGCAAAAGCAACACTTGGCTACAAAAGACCACCATCCAGAAATCCGTGGTACGATCAGGAGTGTCGTAATGCTACCGATATGAAAAACGCAGCGTATGGGGCAACCCTGCGGACAGTAGCAACACGTAATGCGATAGAAAACTATCGGGAGAAAAGGAGAGAGGAGAAACGTGTTTTCAGAAAAAAGAAGAACAAGAAAAACGTGAGCGTGAGCAAATCGAGATGTACAGGAGTCAGATTGAAGTCCGAAAATTCTACCAACGGGTAAAACACCAAACCGAAGGCTTTGGTGCAGGCACATCCTCCTGTAGAGATAAAGAACGAAACCTGGTGAAAGATACAGGCAGCGTACTGAGGATCTGGAAGGAGCATTTTGAAAAACTTCAAGTATTTTAACATCCTGCTGGATAAGGTCATACGAGTGGCAAAAGTGAACAGAAATGGCACTCTGTACTCCAAACAACACATGTTACTCGCCTACGCCGATGACATCGACATAATGGGTCGAACATAGAGAGCGCTAACAGCCACCTTTGAACACATTGAGAAGGAGTCTGCCAAAGTGGGTCTGGCAGTATTTTCAATTATTAATTTTAAATTCCCGTATAACCCTTGCCAACTAATGCTTGAATCGATTTTTTATTCTTTCTTTGTGGCATTGAACTAAAAATATTCCTTCGCCCTAATCTTGCGGGTAGACAAGAAAATCTGCTACATTTTTTTGTTTTCTTTAAAAAAATCTCTTAATTTTAAGTATCTCTTCAGTTAAGAATTTGGCTTGTCGACGACGTTTTGTTGTTAGCCAAAAAATATTTTTTCCATAGAATTCGAAATAAACCAGTAGTGAATAGCATACTCTGACTGGCATTCTTCCCAGAAATCGCCACCATAGGCACCAACCAGACATACAGAGATACTGCCTAAGAGTCTTATTACCACAAAAACAAAAGAAACAGAAAATAAGTAGACGTAGACAAAATAACCGTCTTAAAGATATCAGTGGGAAAAAACAAATCGGCAAGACATTGGCTAACAAGCATTAGCGAGCATTCCTCTTAGAGGGACATTCAACCCATCCGCCGCCTACTTAGTAGCTAGTCAGTGGGGAGGTACTTAGGAAATGTAAAGATAAGACATAAGAAATATACAGTATCTTGATTAGTTTAGTGGCTGAGCCACAGGCGGATATGCGCCCACCAGGGCACCTGCACCGAAGTGCTGTACCAATAGGAGAGCATACAGAAGGCACACTCTCCCCCTTTGTGAGGGGCGAAACCACAACCCCCGAGAAGCTCCCCAGGGGGCCACACCAACTGTCAGGCTTGATCGACAGATCCAGGGGCACCTGACACCCGCTGTACGGAAAAACCTCCGCTCAGGCTCGAGACCGAAGCCTCTCCCAGGTTGACGGGCTTGTATACCAAAACAAAATAACGACAGCAGCAAGCAAAACCGCAAGTGGCAAGGAAAAACCTTGCCACAGGCTGTGGCGACGTTGAACAAATACACACAACACAAACAATTAACATGCTGTCCTCACGGACAAAGGGCCCAAAGGACGGCATTATCGGACATCACACACGAACAATCAACGAAACTGCCCTCACTGACAGCCTACACGACATCCACAAGATCAGAAGTGAACCTAGCGAAGCAGAGATACCACGAACCACCCACGATGCCAAGAACAACCGCACCAACACCCACCGCCACCCGGTGCAACCGACCGCGCACACCTGAACGGGGGCTAAGCGCGAGAACCACCTCCACTAAGTGCTGTCTTTCTCCTAAATGCTTCACGAGCAAACCTACTTAAACAACTAAAGGTCCGATCGTCTTCAAGAGCCCTACTGAAATACCACCCCGCCCCTCCTTTCGATATACCCATACTTGCAAAATCTCTCAGAAAACACATTGAGAGAACTATGCCCGGTCAGTAAGAAACCAGTACTAAAGCCGATGCGAAAGTCTGGCCGGTCCACTACGAACGTTGCGTCACGAATAAATTCGTACATCACCCTCCCTTTGTCACTGTTCGTCCACCTTGTAATCTACCTATCAACAACACACTCCCAAAAGGATAGTGCTGTAACGACTACTTTCCCCACCAGATCAGAAGGCCTGAGCCAATCATCTTCATCCAACTGCAAGCCACGCTTAAGCTTATACATGGTAGCCCTACATCTCGCTTCAAGATCAAGCGGCGTGGCGCCAATCAGCACTTGAAACGCCTCTGTAGAAACAGTGCGACACACTGGCAAACATGCTAACATGAAGACCCGCTGACACGAAACGAGCTTCTTCTGCCCAAAGGCAGATGAGGCAGTGCTGTACCATATAGGTGCACCATAAGTTGCACAGGCAACAAAAAGCCCACCATATATGATGTGCACAGAACGCCTACTCAAGCCCCAATCAGTCCGCAAAACACGCCTGATGGTCCCAACAACCGTTGTCAGCTTCTCCTTCAACCGATCGAAGTGTGGAAGAAAATTCAAAGTGTGGAAGAAAATTCACCGTTATCCCGAGATACATAACAGTACACGAATACCTTATGCCGCGTTCACCAGCTCGAATGCAGGGAGGATGGCAGCGTGCCAACTTGCCTTTCAGCAGCATCAGCACAGTTTTCTCGGATGCCACCTCTACTGCAACTAGGTCACTCCAAGCCTGCACAATCTGCAGAGGTTGCTCACCAAGATTTTCAAGTTCAAGGCGACTATCTTCTTCAATCATGATGAGCAAGTCATTCGCATATGCACAGACCTTGAAGGAGGCAGCTAGTTCCCGCAACAGAGGATCCATCATAAGATTCCATATAAATGA
>NW_026877581.1:0-22874 GCF_032173495.1 Musca vetustissima
ATAGGGTGATAATAAAAAAGAAATGGTGTATGCAAAGGTTGTTCAGTTAGGCCCATGTGTTTATACATATCTTTCATACATAATTTTATTCGATTTCATACAAATGGTACACCAAAGAATCGAAGTCTGCCCGTTTGACTGCAATTTTTCATTGATTTCAGATTGGTATGTGTATGGGTTCAAATATCTATCTAGATAGCACATTTAATTTCGCCCGATTCCATCTTAATGGTCCTCCAATATTAACATCTCTTGTATGTGCCCAACGGGGTGAAGGGTATCATATAGTCGGCCTCGTCCGACTTTTGAACTTTCCTTACAGGTTTTTTTTATTAAATTACTTATTGCCTTATTAATTTTCGCTATTTTTGTATTGATTTCATAAAAAAAAACCTGTTTTACCGAAAACAATAAATATTCATATAGAATATTCCGAACACCTTATAAAATGTTTGTTATATGATTTGTGTGTAATAATCAAATATTACCGGTTATATACAAAAATATACCCCCCCTTGAACAAATTCAAATTCTAAAATTATTGTTGCAGTGAAACAAAAAAAAAAAAAACAAAAATTATTTAACCAGTTTTATAAAAAAAAATGCCAATTTAACCCTCAAACAAATGGTCACTTTTGGAATTGGGGTTCGGCAACAAAATTTGGAACTGGAGTCAAAATTTAAAATAAACGTTATAGGATCCCGCTGGAGAGGAACTGAATAATTTCCAAAGGAGCATCGTTTTCTTAAAAGATTTTTTTTAATAAATCTACAAATTTACCCCCGGCCATTATAGGGTTAAACAAACGAAATATTTATAACTTATCATATTTTGAACATAATGATTTCATTAAAATTTGAAATGAATTATTGATGAAATAACCTTTGTTATTTGTTTTTTGTTAATGTTTATAATTTTTTATCGATAACTTCTATGCTGATGCTGAGGGTAACACAATGAATTCAATAGGAAATCCATTTATCTTCATTGTATTAACATTAAAATTATGAAAACGACAATCGACAGACAACTTGTCAATTTCTTATATTCAAATATTAATAATTGACAGCATAGTGATAGAATAGCGATTATGCATCTGAATGAACTCGAAAAAAATATTCTCTAAAAATCGGAAAAATATGGTTTTGAATGTTCTAGCAAATATGTATATGGAAAATTTAAATGTTCAGAAAGAACCTACCAAGATTAAGCGGCTCATTAGGAACATTGGACGATGAGGCTCTGCCTGCCCTAGAACTAAATTTTCTTTCAATATGACACTGTTCGTCCTAGAAAAACCAGTAAGGAAAGTAGTAAAGTCGGACGGGGCCGACTATATGATACCCTTCACCACTTTGGGTATATTCAACAGATGAATCCTAACATACGTCGCATTTTAAAAGGACCATCAAAATTAAATTGGAATTGGATGACATGATTGGATTGGATAAACATGTCATTCTGAAACCTATACTAATTTTTTCATTTGGTCAGATATATATTTAAATCTGAACCGATTTCAACGATTTCAGAAAACTTAGCACACATCATTCTAGACTTAATTCACTACTATATGCTAAATTTCGTGCAAATCGAAAGATATATAGGGACTTTGGTGGACCATTTACATTAAATCGGACGAAAATATATATGGGAGCTATATCTAAATCTGAATCTGATTTTATTGAAACTCAGCACACATCATTCTAGGCCTAATTCAGACGGACGGAAAGACGGACATGCGTAAATCGACTCAGAAAGTGATTCTATGCATATTCTCAAAAGAAACCATGTGTCTATCTCGTTTCCTTTTGCCTGTTACAAACATATGCACAAAGACATAATACCCTGTACCACAGTGTAGTGAAGGGTATAAAAATTATTTAAAATTCCACACTGTTGGTCCTAGAGAAACATATTTTTTAAGAATTGCGGGTGGTCCTAAAAATTAATCTTTAAAACGAGTAAAAACGTATTTAAGTTCCTTCGAGCTGACCTTTTTTTATACCGCCACCATGAGTTGGAAATTCAAAATACCTAAAATCGATCCGGATTATGTCATGTTGAATAGTTACAAGAAAACCCAAAATACTAAACTTTTGATCCTCAGGTTTAAAAAGTGCACTAGGACCTTGATGAAATGACACTTGACCATTATATGTGGACTCTATAGAAAAATTGACTTTTTGAAAAAGTGAATTACCCATCAAGATCCTGAAATGCCATTTCGTTTAAAAGAAATATGCCTAAGAACATTAAAATACCTATAAAGGAGGTGGCTCTTGCAGCCTCCACTATATAGAAACATGGATTGAAAATGTTATGTGAAGAAGTTCAAAGGTCCTGGAATGGCATATATACAGTCACTTCGTTTAGAAAATGCGTAAATTTCTGACGGGTCGAACATTTCTACCCTTTACCAAGACGTAAACATTAAAAATGCATTAAAATAGGAATTGGGGCATTTATATAGAGGCTATGCCATGGTAAATTGTTGTTAGGAGAAAAGGAAATAAGAAAATACTGACAATCAGGTTGGGAAAATTGTTAGGACCTTGAACATACCGAAAATGTGGAGTGGCCTTATTAAGGGAGCTATGTAAAAACTGTATTAAAAAAGATTTGTTAAATGATTATTCACACATGAATGTTCCGAAGCGCCAAACTAAATCCACTTAGTAATGCCAAATTTGGATGGAAAGATATATAGGAATTTTGGTGCAATATTTACATTAAATCGGACGAAAATATATATGTGAGCCATATCAAAATCTGAACCGATTTTCAGGTTCATCATCATTCTAGACTTAATTTAGTATGCCATGCCAAATTTCATGAAAATCGAAAGATATATAGGGGATTTGGTACACCATTTACATAAAATCGGACGAATATATATATGGGAGCTTTATCTAAATCTGAATCGATTTTCTCGGAACTTAACACACATCATTCTGGACCTAATGCAGTACCCTATGCCAAATTTCGTGCAAACCGAAAGATATATAGGGACTTTGGTGCACCATTTACCGTAAATCGGAGGAAAAAATATATGTGAACTATATCTAAATGTGAACCGTTTTTCGAAACTTAGCACACATCATTCTGGACCTAATTCAGTACCCTATGACAAATTTCTTGCAAATCGAAAGACATATGGTGATTTTGGAGCCCCATTTACCTTAAATCGGACGCAAATATATATGTTAGTTATATCTACATCTGAACCGATTTTCTCGAAACTTAACACACATCATTAGACTTAATTCAGTACAATATGCCAAATTTCGTGCAAATCGAATGATTTTCAAAGATTTTGGTGCACCATTTACATAAAATCGGACGAAAAAATATATGGGAGCTATATCTAAATATTTCATTACGCTATGGTTATTTCAGTACGCTATGCCAAATTTCGTACATGCATAAATCGACTAAAAAAGTGATTCTATGCATATTCTCAAAAGGAACCATGTGTCTAACTCGTTTCCTTTTGCCTGTTACAAACATATGCACAAACACATAATACCCTGTAACACAGTGGGGTGAAGGGTATAAATATATGGGAGCTATATCTAAATCAGAACCGATTTTCACGAACTTAGCACACATCATTCTGGACCTAATTCAGTACCCTATGTCAAATTTCGTAGTAATCAAAAGATATATAGGGACTTAGGTGGACCATTTACCTTAAATAGGACGAAAATATATATGTGAGCTATATCTAAATCTGAACCGATTTTCTTGAAACTTACCACACATCGTTCTAGACTTAATTCATTACTATATGCCAAATTTCGTGCAAATCGAATAATATATAGGGACTTTAGTGCACCACTTACATGAAATCGGACGAAACTATATATTGGAGCTATATCTAAATCTGAACAGATTTTCTCGAAACTTGACAGACATTACTCTAGGCTCAATTCAGTACGTTATGCCAAATTTGCTGCAAATCGAAAGATATATAGGGACTTTTGTGCATAATTTACTTGAAATCGGACGAAACTATATATGGGAGCTATATCTAAATCGGGACCGATTTACACGAAACTTGCCAGACATCACTCTAGCCTCAATTCAGTACGCTATACCAAATTTCGTGCAAATCGACAGTTATATAGAGTCTTTGGTGCACCATTTACATAAAATCGGACAAAACTGTATATGGGAGCTATATCTAAATCTGAACCGATTTTCACGAAACTTAGCATAAACCATTGTGGACCTAATTCAGTATCCTATGTCAAATTTCGTAGAAATCAAAAGATATGTAGGGACTTTGGTGCCTATATCGGACAAACCGATTCACCAATAAGATTCGTCCTTGGGCCAATTAATTGACTTGTGCCAAATTTCATCCAAATCGGATTATAAATGCGACCTTTACTTTATTTACAATTTAACGTCTACAGACGGACGGAGAGACGGACATGCATAAATCGACTTAGAAAGTGATTCTATACATGTTCTCAAAAGGAACCATGTGGTGAAGGTATAAAAATCCATATCAGATATTTCATTCTCAAAAAATATTTTTATACACACCTAATAATTGTCCTTCAAATAATATTCTTTAAAAACCCTCGCCTAATAATTGTCCTTCGAAAAATATTCTTTAAAATTCATAGCCTAATAATTGACCTTCAAAAATATTTTTTAAATATAAATGCCTAACAAGTCTTCTCTAAAAAAATATTCTTTAAAAATCCAGGCCTAATAATTGTCCTTAAAAAAATGTTCTTAAAAAATCCACACCTAATAATTGTCCTTCAAAATGTTCTTTAAAAATCCACGCCTAATAATTACCCTTCAAAATGTTTCTTTAAAAATTCACTTCTGATAATTGTCCTCCAAAAAATATTCTTTAAAAATCCACGGCTACTGATTCAAAATATATTCTTTAAAAATCCATTCCTAATAATTGTCCTTCAAAAGATATTCTTTAAAAATCCACACCTGCTAATTACCCTTCAAAAAATATTCTTTAAAAATCCACGCCTACTAATTGTCCTTCAAAAATATTCCTTGAAGATCCATGCCTAGTAAGTACCCTCTGAAAAATGTTCCATAAAATCCACGCCTAATAAGTCTCCTTCAAAAAAATATTCCTTAAAAATCCACACATAAGAATTCTCATTCAAAATATTTTATTAAAAGTCGAGGTCTAAAAATTCTCTTTCAAAATATTTTATTAAAATGTATACTTCAAAAAAAATATTAGAATTCTTCTTCAAAAAATATTTATTAATATTCCAAGTCTAAGAATTCTCCTTCAAAAAAATATTCATAAAAAAAATCCACCCCTTAGAGTACTCCATAAAAAATATTCTTTAAAAATTCGCCGATTCTCATTCAAACAATATTCTTTAATATTCGTCCGATTCTAGGTAGAACCTCTACAAAGAAATCCCAATGCTAATGATGACAATAAATTACAAAACAAAATTGATGTCAATATCAATATGCTGCACAAAGAATACACCTTGAAGTGTTATAATCGAATATTCATTCAAATACACGATCAGTATTGAATACCTAACAATCAAAACAACAATCGATCAATCGACCTGGCAAATGGCATAGAATGAGCATCGCTAAAGAAGAATGCAAATAAGTTTCGGTTTTATGTTCTGAACAAGAAGTAGCTGCTGTTACTCGTGTCTCTAATATAGTTACTAATGACATGTGGAATTTCCATTTAATATTTCCGTCTTCGAAGAAGTGTTAAGAAGTACGAAGCGAACATAGCTAAATGTGAAACCGGTAGTATGTTTTCTATGATTGAAGCTATATTAAGAACCTTCAGCATAAATATGAACATATAAACAAAACAAATGAAATATTTTTAGAATCTTAATTAGCAATCGGCAAGATGATAATTGAAGCCCCCAACAGGCTCATAACGATGATAATTTCGTATAACAATGATGGGACATAATTTTGTAAAATTTATTTTGTATACTACTTCATTACATTTTTGTACACTGCACCTAGGGAGTATATAACAATTTTTACAGTCCTTTGTCAGCACCTTGAAATATTCACTGAAGACCCCATAAACTACGTACATGTGTATATTCTTGATCAGAATATATCAGATTCTAAGTCGATTAGGCCATATCTGCCTGTAGGTCTGTTTGTCCGAAGTCAGCATAGAGCTCTCCTCATTTAATGATGTTTGGTATTCAAAATCCGTTATATCGGCTCACGTTTTGTTATAACATCCATATAACGGAGCTCATATATATTCGGTATATGGGGGACTTTTGGGAAGTTTATCAACTAAGTTCGCTGTAATTTGGGAGAACATATCTTTACAAAAATGTTGGTATTTTAGGGCACACATTTCGACCAAATTCCATGTAATTATACCCTTCACCACACTGTGGTACAGGGTATTATGTCTTTGTGCATATGTTTGTAACAGGCAAAAGGAAACGAGATATACCCATGGTTCCTTTTGAGAATATGCATAGAATCACTTTCTGAGTCGATTTACGTATGACCGTCTGTCCGTCCATGTATTTTTGTAAACAAAGTACAGGTCGCATTTATGATTCGATTTGGATGAAATTTGGCATAGGTCACTTATTTGGCCCAAGGGCGAACCCTATTGAAATTGGGAAAAATCGGTTCAGATTTAGATATAGCTCCCATATATATATATATATATATATTCGTCTGATTTAAGGTAAATGGTGCACCATATATATTTTCGTCCGATTTAATGTAAACGGTGCACCAAAGTACCTATATATCTTTCGATTTGCACGAAATTTGGCACAGCGTAATGAATTAGGCCTGGACATATGTGTGTTAAGTTTCGAGAAAATCGGTTCAGATTTAGATATAGCTCCCATATATATTTTCGTCCGATTTAATGTAAATGGTCCATCAAAGTCCCTAGATATCTTTCGATTTGCACGAAATCTGGCACAGCGTAATGACTTAGGTCTGGAATGATGTGTGTTCCTGAAATTTGGCATAGCGTACGGAATTAAGCGTAGAACGATGTGTATTAGTTTCCTGAAAATCGGTTCAGATTTAGATATAGCTCCCATATATATTTTCGACCGATTTAATGTAAACGGTGCACCAAAGTACCTATATATCTTTCGATTTGCACGAAATTTGGCACAGCGTAATGAATTGGGAGTGGAAATTTGTGTGTTAAGTTTCCAGAAAACCGGTTCAGATTTAGATATAGCTCCCATATATATTTTCGTCCGATTTTATGCAAATGGTCCATCAAAGTCCCTATATATCTTTTGATTTGCACGAAATTTGGCACAGCGTAAAGATTTAGTTCTAGAATGATGTGTGTTAAGTTTCCTGAAAATCGGTTCAGATTTAGATATAGCTCCCATATATATTTTCATCCGATTGTATGTAAATGGTGCACCAAAGTCTCTATATATCTTTCGATTTGCACGAAATTTGGCACAGCGTAATGAATTAGGTCTAGAATGATGTGTGTTAAGTTTCCTGAAAATCGGTTCAGATTTAGATATAGCTCCCATATATATTTTCATCCGATTTCATGTAAATGGTGCACCAAAGTCCCTATATATCTTTCGATTTGCACGAAATTTGGCGTAATGACTTAAGCCTAGAAATATGTATATTAAATTTCGAGAAAATCGGCTCAGATTTAGATATAGCTCCAAGGCAAATGGTGTACCAAAGTCCCTTAATATATTTCGGTTTGCACGAAATTTGGCACAGCGTAATGAATTAGGCTTAAAATGATGAGGTGTTAAGTTTCCTGAAATCGGTTCAGATTTAGATACTGCTTCTATATCTGACCAAATAAAAAAAATTTTGTATCGGTTTCAGAATGACATGTTTATGGATCCAATTTCATTTTAGAGGTCGATTAAAATCTGTTAGGATTCATCTGTTGAATATACCCAAAGTGGTGAAGGGTATCATATAGTCGGCCCCGTCCGACTTCACTACTTTCTTTACTGGTTTTATTTTTAAATGTGCACCTCATGGTGAAGGCTATGACAAATTCGGTCTGACAGATATGATCGAAATTTGTATTTGTTCATAGTTTTTAAAGCCATCTCTTTTAGAACCTCCGAAGAAATTTTCCATTAAAAATTTTAATAAAATATATTATCAATTGTATATATATATATATATATATATGTACATATATATACAAACGCAGTCATTGTTATACCATCCGAGCCTACATCGAACATAATTACCCACTTAGCGCCAAAGAACAGCATTTCCGAACTTGTTCAGTGTACTATTAAAAAACCAACAACAACTAATGATTATTGAAAAAAAGCAACTACGTCGAAATTAAATTCAAAATAAACAACTCCAAGAACAACAACCACAACAACTTCCAGAATCATAGAAAACATGTTACAACAAACCACATTCTTGCCATATCGTTGCTATTTTGCGTTTCGATTCCGAATTGGCACAAGTTCAGTCTTCCAAGCAGGCAGACCGAGTTCTTCATCAGCAACAACATTATTATCATAGTTGTTACAAACTAAACGTGTTATTCTCAATGGAATTTGTTGTTTATAGTTGTCAATTTTCGAAAATTGTTGTTACAAAGTTACGTACATACCATTGGTATGTATACATACATACATATGTAGATAATAGAACTATTCCATAGTAAAGAAGAACAATAGAAGACCAAAGAACAAACAAGTATTCTTCTATATATAAGATCGATAAGTTTTCTTCAATATAGAAAACAAGTTAAAACGCCATTATCTTCGGGCGGAACGAACGTTTGATACCCTCCACCATGTGGTGGACATTCAAAGTACCTAAAAAATTAGCCTTCAAAAATTATTCTTTAAAAATCCAAGACTAAAAATGATCTTCAAAAACCCACGTCTAAGAATTATCCTTAAAAAAAATTATGTTTAACCAGTACGGAAAGTAGTAAAGTCGGACTGGGCCTTCACCACTTTGGGTATATTTTACAAAGTTACCTAACACACTTTTCGAAAGAACATTGACATGAAATTGAACGAAAAATATATAAGAACTTTGGTGCACCATTTACCTTAAATCGGACAAAAAAATATATGGGAGCTATATCTAAATCTGAACCGAATATCACAAAATTCGTGCAAATCTAATGATTTTCAGGGACTTTGCTGGACCACTTACCTAAAATCGGGCGAAACTATATATGGGAGCTATATTTAAATCTGATCCGATTTTTCCGAAATTTAACACACAGCATTGTCGACTTAATTCAGTACGCTATGCCAAAATTCTTGCAAATCTAATGATTTTCAGGGACTTTTATGTACCAGTTACCTAAAATCGGACGAAAATATATATGGGAGCTATATCTAAATCTGATCCGATTTTCTCCAATTTCAATAGGGTTCGTCCTTGGGCCAAACAAATGGGCTGTGCCAAATTTCATCCAATTCGGATCATAAATGCGACCTGTACTTTGCTCACAAAAATAAATGGACAGACGGACATGCATAAATCGACATGCATAATTCGATTCCTTTCGTCTGTTACAAACATATGCACAAAGACATAATACCCTGTACCACAGTGTGGTGAAGGGTATAAAAATGGGTTGAGGCGTCGGGTTAGTTGCCCACACTCGGAAAACCCTTCCTACTATGAAAAAGCAAAGAAAAAGGACACCAAATCCCCCTAATGCTGACGACCCCCCCCCCCCCCCCAACATATAAAGGACCACAACCTGCGAATCTGCAAGAGGCATTAATTTAGCTGCGGATTTATGGTTAACAGAAGAATATAAGACCTCGTCTTCAGATTCACTCCAGTTCTCGACGTTCTTCTACATCAGTCTTAATTGAGCCCATGCTCCGACCGAAGACAAAGATGAGCAGACCAAAGACATATTTTACGAGCGCCTAGAAACATCATATGATCACTGTCCTGGTCATGACATTACAATTCTGCTAAAAGATTTTAATGCAAAAATCGGAAGGGAAAATATCTTTGACCCCACCGTCGGAAAATTCGTCGACTATAAAGCCATGTCTACCTTCGGCATTACTGCAAAATTAATACGACTATGCAGGATAACTTTAAGTGGCACAAGGTCAGCAATTAAAGTCAGAAAGGACCTATCGGAGTCCTTCAATACCGAACGTGGATTCAGACAAGGTGCCCGTTTGTCGTGTGATCTTTTTAACATCCTTCTGGAAAAGGTCATACGAGACGCAAAGGTGAACATAAATGGCTCTCTGTACACCAAACAACACATATTACTCGCCTACGCCGACGACATCGATATAATGGATCTAACATTGCGAGCGGTAACATCCATCTATGAACAAATTGAGAAGGAGTCTGCCAAAGTAGTTCTGGCAGTAAACGTCGAGAAGACCAAGCTGATGGTATCAACGCGCAAGACGTACAGTAGACTCGGACCAACTGTGGAACTTGAGAACTACAGCTTCGAGGTAGTACAAGATTTTATATACCTTGGTACCGCCATGACTGATGTTATTCGTTTTATTTATCACTATCAGGGATAGTAATGGTCACCCGATGCTACTATGGTCTAAGTAAGCAGTTTAGAATCAAGGCCACCTCCCGTGCTGTTATATGGATATGAAGCATGGGTACTTGCGCAAGCAGATGAGGGAGGCAGCTTTTGGGGTGTTTGAAAGAAAAATTCTCCGAAAAATCCACGGTCCGATCTGCGTCGTATGAACCACGAGCTTTACAATTTATACGCGGACATCGACATTGTCAGTCGTATTGAGCTGCAGCGACCACGGTGGCTAGGCCATTTTGTGCGAATGAATGAAAATGCCCCAGCTCAAAAGGCATATAAAAGCGAGCCTACTGATGGTTCCCGTAGAAAGAGAAGGCCACGATTTAGATGGAAAGACCAAGAAGAAAAGAACATCTTAGAACGTGGTCTTTCGAATTGGAGGGAATGCGCAAAAGACCGACATGCTTGATAATCTTTTTTAAACTCGGCTTATGGAACAACCGTTCTGAACAAGCCAGCTAAGTAAGCAAATTAACAAAAATCTCCTTCAAAAAATTATCTTTATAAATCCACGCCTAAGAATACTCCTTCAAAAAATGATCTTTATAAATCCACGCCTAAGAATACTCCTTCAAAAAATTATCTTTAACCAGTATGGAAAGTAGTAAAGTCGGAAGGGGCCGACTATATGATAGCCTTCACCACTTTGGGTATATTCAACAGATGAATCCTAACAGACGCATTTTTTCAGCATTTTTGAAGGACCAGTAAAATAAAATTGGATCCATAAACATGTCATTCTGCAGCCTATACTAAATTTTTCATTTGGTCAGATATATATCTGATCCTATATCTGAGTCTGAACCGATTTCAACGAGACTTGCCAGAGATTAATTTATATTAACCAGAGATTAATTTATATTAACTTCATTGTACAAAATTGTGTGACAGCTGGACAAACTTAGGGTCTTTAGTGCACAATTTACATAAAATCGAAAGAAAAATATATATACATCTAAATCTGAACCGATTTTCACGAAACTTAACATACATCATTCTGGATCTAATTATGTACCCTATGCCAAATTTCGTGCAAATCGAAAGATATTTAGGGACATGGAAGCCCCATTTACCATAAATCGGACACTTCGTTCTGGACCTAATTCAGTACTCTATGCCAAATTTCGTGCAAATCGAAAGATATAGAGGAACTTTGATGCCCCATTTACTTTAAAGCGGACGATAATATATATGGGAGCTATATATAAATCAGAACCGATTTTTTCGAAACTTGGCACACTTCGTTCTGAACCTAATTCAGTGCTCTATGCCAAATTTCGTGCAAATCGAAAGATATATAGGAACTTTGATGCACCATTTACTTTAAATCGGACGAAAATATATATGGGAGCTATATATAAATCAGAACCGATTTTTTCGAAACTTGGCACACTTCGTTCTGAACCTAATTCAGTGCTCTATGCCGAATTTCGTGAAAATCTAAAGATATTTAGAACTTTGGTCCCCCATTTACCTTAAATCGGAGGAAAATGTATATGGGAGTAATATATAAATCTAACCCGATTTTCTCGAAACTTGGCACACTTCGTTCTGGACCTAATGCAGTACTCTATGCCAAATTTTGTGCAAATCGAAAGAAATATAAGGACTTTAATGCACCATTTACATAAAATCGGACAAAGCTATATATGGGAGCTATATCTAAATCTGAACCGATTTTCACGAAACTTAGCACACATCAGTCTAGGCTGAATTCAGTGCACTGTGCCATATTTGCAAATCGAAAGATATATAGGGCACACATCATTCTGGACCTAATTCAGTAATCTATGCCAAATTTCGCGCAAATCGAAAGATATATAGGGACTTTGGTGCACCATTTACCTTAAATCGGAGGAAAATATATATTAGAGCTATATCTAAATCTGAACCGATTTTCTCAAAACTTGGCACACATTATTCTGGATCTAATTCAGTACTCTATGCCAAATTTCGTGCAAATCGAAAGATATATAGGAACTTTGATGCACCATTTACATAAAATCGGACAAAGCTATATATGGGAGCTATATCAAAATCTGAACCGATTTTCACGAAACTTAGCACACATCAGTCTAGGCTGAATTCAGTGCACTGTGGCAAATTTGAAAATCGAAAGATATATAGGGACTTTGGTGCACCATTTACCTTAAATCGGAGGAAAATATATATTAGAGCTATATCTAAATCTGAACCGATTTTCTCGATACTTGGCACACATTATTCTGGATCTAATTCAGTACTCTATGCCAAATTTCGTGCAAATCGAAAGATATATAGGGACTTTGGTGCACCATTTACCTTAAATCGGACGAAAATATGTATTAGAGCTATATCTAAATCTGAACCGATTTTCTCGATACTTGGCACACATTATTCTGGATCTAATTCAGTACTCTATGCCAAATTTCGTGCAAACCGAAAGATATATAGGGACTTTGTTGCACCATTTACATTAAATCGGACGAAAATATATATGGGAGCTATATCTAAATCTGAACCGATTTTTCCCAATTTCAATAGGGTTCGTCCTTGGACCAAATAAAAGAACTATGCCAAATTTCATCCAAATCGGATGATAAATGCGACCTGTACTTTGTTTACAATTTAACATCAACAGAGGGACGGACGGACATACATAAATCGACTTAGAAAGTGATTCTATGCACACATATGCACAAAGACATAATACCCTGTACCACGGTGTGGTAAGGGTATAAAATTCCACGCCCAATAATTCTTCTTAAACATTTTTTAAGTTCAGACCAGGCCCTAAAAATTCTCCTTTACAAAAATAAAAAAAAAATATATATATATATTATTTAAAAATCCACGCTTGAAAATTCGTTTTGTAATAATTATTCTTAAAATATCATCTATTTCAGAAGAAATCAGCAAGGAGTAATGCTTTTTGTTTTGTTTAGATTTTTCTCACTACTATTGAGGCTCGTGGCCTCCTAGTCTGGCTAACAGATTAGTTGGCCGGCTGGCTGGCTGACTGACTAAATTTTCCGCAGATGCCAAATAAACCTGTTTCGAGTTTACATTTTATTATTAAATTTATTGTTATTGTTGTTTGCCATTCAAAATCAACTCTTAACTCCATCTTCAAAAAAAAAAAAAAAACAATTCAACAAAGATGTTCTTCATCTCCGTTTAACAACAACAACAGCAACAACACTTTTTTGTCTGTTTTTTATGTTATGTGACCATTTAATGGATTTATGTTGCCTTCAAAACCAAAAAATAATAAAAAACTCCACAATGTTTATGTTCGGCCTTTTAGAAGACGAAGCGACACCAGCAGCAACAGCTTGAAAACGTGTTTGTCCATTGTCGTTTCGTTTTATATCTTCTTTTTTTATAGACGTAAATAAAAAAATCGTAATAAGAATTTAACAACTATTTTCTTGGCGGAAGACTTTTTTTGAACCGAACGCCAATCTCTGAACTAAAGAAAAAACAAAAGTAAATGTGACAGGTGTTAAGGTACCACTGCCCTGTCCCTTCGTACCACACAAGGTTATCAAGAAAGTTGTTAACTTTAATGTCTAGGTAGGGTTTGTAGATGAAATAATAATATAATTTTGTACAAAGTATGTCTAGGTTTTTAGGAGATACATTTGACCTTGGGAATAGCCTTTATTAAAGTTAATTAATGTTTGGAAAAGATTATAAGAGCTATAGGCGTAGATTTTTAAAGATTTTTTTTTTCAACGAAAATTCTTAGGGGGGGATTTTAAAAGAATATTTTTTCAAGGATAATTCTTAGGCGGTGATTTTTAAAGATTATTTTTCGGAGGAGAATTATTAGGCGTCGATTTTTAAAGAACATTTTTAATGAATAATAATTAGGCGTACATTTTTATACAATCTGTTTTGAAGACAAGTTTGTATAAAATATTTTTGAAGCTGAATTCTTTGGCGTGAATTTTTAAATTTTTTTTGAAGCATAATTCTTAGGCGTGGTTTTTTAAATAACATTTTTGAAGCAGACGTGGATTTTAAAGACTATTTTGGTCATTGTTTAGGATACCAAATTTTTCTTAGAAAGTATCGGTATTTTGGAAATTTTCCAGTACCTGTATTTTGGTATTTTGGTTGTGACATCTTGGGTAATGAAAGAGCGGACGAACTAGCTAGACGAGGATCTCAATCCACAGATCTAGCAACTGATGACTCAACCAAACCACCAATATGTCATTTTTACCGGAATTTTGAGGCGTTCTTCGACGAAAGAGCATACGAACTTTGGCACAACGAACTAAGGTGGAACGTGTCAAGATCCATTTGGCCGACTCTGTCTACCACAAGAACGCACTCACTGTTGAACCTGAGCAAATCTGAAATTAGAGTGATGACAGGAATCATTACAGGTCACTGTAATGTCAGGGCTTTTACTAGTAAATGCGATCTTGATGCAATTGATTACTGTAGACTCTGCGTTGACGAGGAGGAGACGGAGAGTATTGAGCATCTCCTGTGCCACTGCCCAGCCCTGGCTTACAAGCGGCACAGACTATTGGACGCTAATTTTATACCGAGTCTCAGCTTCTTCTCTACAACCGAACCTGCTCTAATCTACAGCATAATTAAAAACCTAAAGTGGTTAGGAACGTACAACCTTGACACGTAACACATCATCTGTCTGATTCCTATAGCCATCGACCTTCATTCCAATTTCACCGTTTTATATATTTCTGTAAGCTTCTCAACTCCCTTTATTTCCCCAATCTTCTCTCTCCTACAGATCTGTCCTTATCTCTTCTCGTGAATGATCACAACGGACCTAAGCGGTCTCAGAGTGCTGCAGCCACATAAGTGACTGCGCATCGCCAAACCTAACCTAACCTTGGTATTTTGGTTTCTCATTTCCTACTAAAAACTAATAAAGAAAAGTTCAAAAGTCGGACGGGGCCAACTATATGATACCCTTCACCACTTTGGGTACATACAAGAGTAAATATCCTCTTGATAGAAGAGATATAGCATCTTTGGATGACCACTGACATGAAATCGGGTGTAAAACAAATGTGGTGTACATAAATATTTGAACCAATAAAAACCCATACACATACCATTCTGAAATCTATTTAAAAAATATTGCATGTCAATCGGGCAGACTTGAATTTTTGGTGTAACATTTGTATGTAATCTGGAAAAATTTTATCTGAACCGATTTCAACAAAACTTCGCACACACAAAACTGGACTTAATTCAGTGCAAAATTTTGTCTCAATCGTACCAATATTGGGAGTTTGGTGCACCATTTACATAAATTAAGGCGAAACTATATAAGGGAGATATATCTAAATCGGAACGGATTCCAACAAAACTTCGCATACGTAAATTTGGATCTAATACAGTACTCTGTGTAAAAATTTGTGTCAATCGGCTTAAATTTGACTCTTTGGTGCCCATTTACATATATATCTAAATCTAAACCGATTTCAACAAAACTTCGCATTTATCTATCGGGACCTATGTCAATACTATGTGCAAAATGTTGTGTCAATATTGACAGTATGCTGCTCCTTTTACATAAAATCTGACGAAACTATATATGGGAGCTATATCTGAATCTGAACCGATTTCAACAAAACTTGGCATATATCAATATATACCTAATGCAATACTCTGTGCTAATCTTTGTCTCAATCGGACCAATATTGGGAGTTTGGTGCATCATTTACATAAAATCGGACGAATCTATAAATGAGAGCTATATCTAAATCTGAACCGATTTTCTCCAATTTCAATAGGGTTCGTCCTTAGGCCAAACAAATGAGCTGTACCAAATTTCATCTAAATCGGATTATAAATGCGACATGTACTTTGTTTACAATTTAACACCATCAGACGGACGGACATGCATAAATCGACTCAGATAGTGATTCTATGGATATTCTCAAAAGGAACCATGGGTCTATCTCGATTCCTTTTGCCTGCTACAAACATATGCACAAAGACAAAATACCCTGTACCACAGTGTGGTGGTTCTTGAGCACGTTTTTCAACGGAATTCGCTGAAATTTGGTATTTTGTAGTCGAATATGGTAACAAATTTCCCTGCAAAAAAATTATTAATATGCACCCCCTTTTTGGGGTAGTCCCCATATAACCCCCTTTTTTATATGAAAATAGTTATGCAATTTATTCCGCGTTTTGAGTTTGGTTTTAAGACTCTGTTCTGGAGCTCTGGAGGATATCGAGATAAAAAAACTAGAACGTAAGGTTCAATAATGAACTATATATGAACTATAACCCTTAGTTAGACCTAGCCCCTGTGAAGGAGTGGACCGATATTCCCCATCTTCGAACTTGAACTTAGTTTGGATGAAATAATAAGATTAGCAATGTTTTAATGAAATCAAAATTTTCTGAAACAAATTTGGTCCAAAGAAACAAGGGGTCTAGAACCATTTTAACCGTTCCAAAGTGTATACACCCTCATTATCCATAAAGCTGAGGGTATAATTATCCATTAAAATGTTCTGAAATTTGTTTTATAGTTTACATGGTGGTTTACATAACCGGTTTGTGGAAATGTCGATATAGGTCCACTTTTTGGTATTTTCCCTATATTTTCATTTCAAGTACCTGTCAGTATATATATGGTGGAGGGTATCCAAAGTTCGACCCGGCCGAACTTAACGCTTTTTCACTTGTTTTGTTTAAGAATATTTATTGGGAGATTTTAAGCGAATTTTAAGGCCTGGATTTTTTACCAATATTTATGTAACTGTTTAATTCCATTTTTTGGAGGAATTATTAGCCCTGGGTTATTTGAGCCATTATCAAGTCTTGATTTAAAAAATAAATATTTTCAAATGGACTTTCGTGTCATTATCAGCCATGGATTAAAAAAATAGGATACTATAGGATTGTTTTGTTTTTAATATTTTTGGAACACTTATCGGTCTAGAGAAATGATCTATTCTGGGTTATTTAAATATTTTTTGGGAAAATATAGCCTCGGATATATATATATATATATATATATATATATATATGGGTCTTGATTTACCTGGAATTACAAGGCCTGGATATATTTGAGACTGTTTGTGGAGGGATTATCAGGCGTAATTATCATGTCTGGACCGTTTTTAAGTCATTGTGAATTATTCAAATTAATTTTCGAAAAAATTATTAAGCCTTAAATTTGTTTGTAATATTTTTGGGACTTTTTTATAATATTAGGTTGGGGAAAAAAGACGTCCATTATTTTTATATGAACTATAGGACTTTATTTAACATGCTTCAGAATGTCCGATGTCCAAATATGCATTGCAATTTTGCAATGCAAGAATACGATGATAATCGATTGGTGCCAAGTCCGGACTATATGTCGGATGCATTAAAAGTTCCCAAACAAGCTCCCGAAGTTTCTGGCGAGTCACTGTAGATGTGTAAGGCCTAGCGTTTTCCTGGTGGAACTCGACACCCCTCCTGTTGGCCAATTCTGTTTTGTTTTGTGATCGATTTTAGCTCCTGGCGAGGGCGAGGTACATCTTTAACATTGAAAATTCCTGAACGGAATCGAAACGAAACCAAAATTGCACATAATTGGCTGTAACAGTATCGGAACCATAGACACAATTCACAAATTTAGAAAAAGTGTAAAATGTCCCGAATTTTCTCTATGTTCACTTCCATTTTTAAACCCCTGCCAAATAATTATACCCTTCACCACACTGTAGTACAGGGTATTATGTCTTTGTGAATATATTTGTAACAGGCGAGATAGACACGTGGTTCCTTTTGAGAATATGCATAGAATCACTTTCTGAGTCGTTTTATGCATGTTCGTCCGTCCGTCTGTAAATATTAAATTGTAAACAAAGTACAGGTCGCATTTATGATCCGATTTGGATGAAATTTGGAACAGCACACTTATTTGGCCCAAGGACGAACCTTATTGAAATTGAAGAAAATTGGTTCAGATTTAGATATAGCTCCCATATATATTTTCGTCCGATTTAATATAAACGGTCCCTATATATCTTTCGATTTGCACGAAATTTGGTACAGCGTAATGAACTAGGTCTAGAATGATCTGTGCAAAGTTTCGTGAAAATCGGTTCAGATTTAGATATAGCTCCCATATATATTTTCGTCCGATTTAATGGCACAGCGTAATGAATTAGGTCTTGAATGATGTGTGTAAAATGTCATAAAATCGGTTCAGATTTAGATATAACTCCCACATATATTTTCGTCCGATTTAAGGTAAATGGCGTACCAAAGTCAATATATATCATTCGATTTGCACGAAAATTGACATAGGGTACTGTATTAGGTCCAGAACGATGTGTGCTAAGTTTCGTGAAAATCGGTTCAAATTTAGATATAGCTCCCATATATATTTTCGTCCGATTTTATGTAAATGGTGCACCAAAGTCCGTATATAGGCCGACTTTACTGCTTTCCTTACTGGTTTTTAGTTAGTGGACTTGGAATCATTTTGGGGTGAAATTCTAGTCAATTATTTTTTATTTATTTATTTATTTATTTTTATTTCTTTTTTTTTTTTTTTTGAATTTTTAAGATTTTTTTTCTTTTTTTGCAAAATATTTAAATTTTGATAATTTATTTTCATTCCACCCCAATATCCCCCCAAAAACCATTTCTCAATGATGGTAATATTGACAAATATTTAATGTTTCCTTTTATGTTTTGAACTAAACTGTGATTTAATTACATTTGTGGAATTGTTGGCAATCTAATACATATATCGATCATTATCGGTAAACATAGGTTTCGAAAGAAAAAAAAAAAAAAACAACAACGATGACCATACAGCGATAAATGTGTTGAGCCATTGGCGCTTAATTACCTGTTTGATATTTGAATTTGGTTGTTGTTGTTGTTCTTTTTGGTGGTCAATTAGATAATCCCAAGAAAGCGATAATGCTAAATAGCAATAACAGCAACAACAAACAGGTGCAGCAGCAGCAACAAAATCCAACAACAAACGAGATATTTGAATATTTTAATGATCGATAGCCAAATATTGGTTGGTTGAATTTCTTCGTTGAGTTTTGAATATTTTTTCTAATTTTTCTATTTTGAAATATTTACACACTTTTTTATGTAACACTTTCACGCACATACACACACACTCAGTCACTCACTCACGTGTACAGAGAGAGCTATGCATTAATTTATTTATTTCGTATTTGTTGTTTTTGGTTTTTTTCTAGGTGGGTAATAATTTCACTTCACGATGCGTTTTTTTGGGCCGCTTTGGTGTTGAATCGTGATCAATCAATTTAAACAGAGATTTTTTGTTTTGGAATTTTTCTTTTCAGTTATACGTCTTTTGCTTCTTCTTCTTATTTTCTCTCCTTTGGAACTTTTCACAACAACAAGTGTTAGGAGATGAATTTTTCTTTCGATTACTTCTAGCTGGATTTTTCTTGTATTTTCTTTTGCAAATCTGGCGCTAAGTTATCACCGCGAAAGAAGCATGCCAACCTCACACACAAACACACACGGACTCATGTAAACATTGAGCGGAGTTTGGAGGGATGTGCGAAATATTTCTTATGGACTTTTCTTATTTTTGTTGGCTTACGAAAGAGGGAGACACGCTAGCTGTCACACTCACGTTGTCGATTAAAACAACAACACCACGGCAGGAGGTAATGACGATATTTTCGATCGGACTTTCGAATGGTCTCCCAACAGGTTGTAAGACACATAAAATTACAATAGAAATATGTGAGGTGATTTTTTAGAAATTATTTTTCAAAATTGTTTCCGAACACTGTGCCAAAGCGTTGTTACAATTTTTTTCCCGCAGATAATTTTTTTTTTTTTTTTTTTTTTTGTAATAATTCTGAACAATTGTTATTTTTATTGTTTTTTTTTATAATGAAATTTATGCACTTTTTTATTGGTTCCTACAATAAGGTCGGAATTATTTTTTGTTGTTTTGTAAAGCGAAGAAGGTGCGCGTTTTCAGTTCTCAATTCAGTTCAGTTCAGTATCACGTCGTTAACTGAAACAGCCAACAGTTGTTGTCGGTTTCCAAAAGTTCCGAACGTGCGCTTGAGCCGCGGCAGCAGCAGCTGGCTAAAGCCGAAAAATATTAAAAAACGCGACATAAACGCCACCACCAACAACAACCACAACAATCATTTAAAACACACATACCTCATGCAAGTGCCTCTGCCAACGACACATTCATCCGAACAGCAGACACTGGAGGCAACCGCAGCGAACTTAGCATGGACTCCAGCAAAACTTCAGCTCGAGCATACTAAACTCTGCCTTTTGTTAACTGATATTCATTCGGCACTCGGTATGTTGGAGTGTCGGTTTGTTTGTTTGTCTGTATGTCTGCCATTTGGCTTGGCTTGACTGAATTACGGTGATTCAAGCTTTTTAGCACTCCACCACTAAGTACGGAATATAAAGTACAAAAACAACAACAGCAACAGCAGCTCCAAACAGAAATATTCAATGGGTTTTGTAGTAAACGCTCTTGGGCCTTACTTGAATGCCAACAATAACAATAACAACAACAACAAATACCGAAACACACACACATGACTTTACATATGAATGTATGCCATGGACAATTTGTATAGGTACGGCTTAATAGCTGAAATAGGTGGCTGAGGTGCCTGGATTAGGTGGCTGAGATATATTTGTCAATAATCTCTGAAGTGTCATTGAATGAATGAAGAAGATCTTGGAACGTCTGCTGAATATGTACATCGAGGTGTGTCGAATTTCCAGAAGTGATCTCCCAAGGCTGCTGAATATGTGAAACATCTCTCATTGGGCATATCAAGCGTAGCTTTCCCCTAGGAATCAAAGAACAGTATCTCTTTGGGCTGCTGAATAGGTGATTGATATATTCCAGGGGTGCTGAATATGCGTTGGAGACCTGCAATATACAAAATAGTTGAAGAATTCCTTTTGTAACTGCTTCGCGGTGGTTGTGGTTTCGCCCCTTATCAAGGGGGAGAGTGTGCTGGTGCGCCGGTGGGCGCTTTTCCGCCTGTGGCTTAGTCACTGTGAGGTTTGCCAATAGGCAGGTACTCACATAAAAAATCTTCAAGATACTGTACCTGCATATGTAGCTGAATATGCGAAAAGACCTCCAATATTCAAGATTAATTCTCCTAGATCTGCTGAATAAGTACATCAGACATTGTTGAATGGTTGAACAATACCTTCTAGGATGCTGGATATTTGAAGAAGACCTCCAATATGCTGCTGAATAAGTAAATTATACCTCCGTAAGCAGCTGAATAGACGTGGGAGACCTCCAATATTCAAAATAAACCCTCCAAGAACTGCTGAATAGTTATATCAGATCCCTAGGTCTGCTGAATGGTTGAAGAATAGTTTCTGCGATTGCTGAATATGTGAAATAACCCTTATAACGCTGATGAGTAAATGAATGGGTGAATTGTACCAGCATATGTAGCTGAATACGCGAAAAGACCTCCAATATTCAAGATTAAGCCTCCCATATATGCAGAATAAGTACATCAGACCCCGAGTGTTGTTGAATGATTAACGAATACCTTCTATGATTGCTGGATATTTGAAGAAGACCTCCAATATGCTGCTGGATGAGTAAATTATACCTCCATAGGCAGATGAAAAGACGTGCAACACCTCCAACATTCAAAATAAACCCTCCAAGAACTGCTGATTAGTTATATCAGATCCCGAGGCCTGCTGAATTATTGAAGAATCCCTTCTGCCATTACAGAATATGTAAAATAACCCTTATATCAATGATGAATGAATGGGTGAATTTACCTCCATAGGCAGCTGAATGGTCGAAAAATACCTCCAATATTCAAAATAAATCCTCCTAGATCTGTTGAATAGGCGAAGCAGACCCCAACGTCTGCTGAATGGTTGAATAATACCTTCTGTGATTACTGAATAGGTGAAATATTCCCCATAACAATGAGGAATACTTGAAGGAAACCTCCAATGTGCTGCTGAATCAGTGAATTATACCTCCATACGTAGCTGAATATGCGAAGAAGAACTCCAATATACAAAATGAACAGTCCTGGAGCTGTTGAATAGATACAACAGTTCCCAGGGTCAGCTGAATGGGCAAATAATATATTGTCAAGCTGATGATGGGAGAAACCTGCAATATGCTGCTGAATGACTGAATTATACCACCATAGGCAGCTGAATAGGTATAGGAGACCTGCAATATTTAAAACGAACCCACCTATAGCTGCTGAATAGGTATAGCAGACCTCAAGGTCTGCTGAATGGTTCAATAATTCCTTCTGTGATTGCTGAATATATGGAATATCCCTTATAACACCGATGAAT
>NW_026877582.1:0-22357 GCF_032173495.1 Musca vetustissima
ATAATTAATTCTTTTTTCCGTCGGTACATTTATGATGTGCAACATTTCTAATGTAAATCGCCTCCTGTAATTATTTTCCTGTGTTACAATGCCAATATCTTTGAAATTTGGTTTGTGACCAGTCAAAGTGCAGTGTGCTGCTAGCGCCGTCTTTTGCTCTAATGGTTTGTCAGATTTTTGATCGGATTTATGTCCGGAAAGTCTAGTTTTTAATTTTGTATTTGTCGTGCCAATGTATACCTTTTGGCATACATCACCTTCGTCACCGTTACATGCTATCATATAAACTACATTGCACTTATCCTCTTTTTTTGTCTTTGTTTTACTGAACATATTATTGACAGTGCTGATTGTCTTTAAAGCTATCTGGAGTTTGTCCTTATTGTACACATTAGATCTGCAAAATCTCTCCGAAAATCCTGGGATGTAAGTTAAAGATTTTTACACTTTTTCATTCTCTTCTCCAATTCTCAAGTTTTTATTCTGTTTTGCATGCTTTAGTAGTTCGTCGATTATTTTGGTGGAATTGTTGGTCACTTATATTGAAAACTCTATGTATAAAATTTGTTGCCGTATTTATCTTCACTCTTCGTGGATGATTGGAATAAAATTTTATAAGTCGTCCAGATGCTGTTGGTTTTTGGTAACAATCTAATTTAAGTTCCTTGTCTTGTCTGATTATCATTGCATCTAGATATGGCAGCTTGTCATTTTCCTCTGTTTCATGTGTAAATTGTATGTTTTTGTCGAATGAATTCAATACCCTTAGTGTATTTTCGACTTCCGTTTTTTTTCACTATACCAAAAGATAGTCCACGTATTTTGTTGATATCCTTGGTTTCATCGTCATATTTTCTATAGAAGTATAGTTATAGTTATGTATGTATAGTATAGTTATTTACATGAAAGGATGACTCAATTTTACTACCAAAGTATATAATCAGAAATACTTCAATGAATGTAACCGGTTACTCGGATACACAAAACGAACTAGCGACCCCTGAAAGCCGTAGAGTACTAAAAGTATAAAATGCCGGCTTTCGCACTATAGCGCCCTATATGCTACAGAGAAAGAAAACAAGCAACAACAACCATCACTGGCTGAAATATCACCAACGCACTGCGAGGTAGAGCGTAAAGACGAAACAAGAAGAAATTATGAATTGTTGTTGTCACTTTTTAGAACGGCACATAAATGGAAAGTATAATAATAAAATAAAGTGAGTAAATTGTACTAATGGAGAACGAACAAATGAACAATGAATGCTCTTACTGAATTGTTCTCTTGAAAAGTTATGCTGAAAGCGACACTCTTCCACCGAAATCGCGTACAGAAATAAAACTGATGTTTTGCCGACGGAAATGCACTTTTAGGTTGTAGGAAAATTTGCACTACTTAATGAAAGGAACGAAACCACACACTTACGTTGATCTTTAAAAGTCTTGATGATGAATTAGTGTCCAAAATGGAACAGAATTTTCGGCTTGAATTCGTATCCGGATCGCAGAGGACCAAATGAAAATACCAAACGATGAACGTTGATCTTCTCCTGTAGAAAAATAAAAACGTCAACTCGAACCCAGGAATTATTGCGGATAACACAATATTTCTCCCAGATGGATTTCGAATTTGTATGGAAAGGAGGAAAAAAAGAAAACAAAGCAGAAATTAGAATTCAATATTCAGAATTTATTTGAATGAAAGAAAATGAATAATTCGGGAATGTAAGGTCTTACCGATGAGCACAAATTTTGAATTGCAATTAAGTAAATTATACAAAACAGAATGTTAGCAAGGTCCGAGAAAGACGACATGAATTGTGTATGAAAAGGAAGGAACGCATACATATGTAATTATGAGAGTGGTAATGACACTGTATGGCTGACTTCCAAAATGTTAATTGCTTTGCATTCGAACAATGCATCCTGTTTCATAATGCAACAGTACAAAATATTTACAGTGCATAATATTTCAAAATGTCGCTACCATGCATTTGTAACGCAGTTAAAAAACAATCAAGCATCGGATTTATTGTTTATGCATTGTTTTTTACAAGCACAAAATTAAATATCAAAAAAAAAAAAAAATAATGTTAGTGGCAGATTCACAAATGTAATTATTGTAATAAAGTAGTTTATTAAAAATATTAAAATGTGTAAGAAATAAATGTATTTTTAACGTTGTTCATTGAAAAAAATTTTCTTTTTTGTAATTATTTGGACATTATTAAAACACTTTTTAACTTTTATTTAACATTTATAAACACATCGAATTTTGACCGGATTTTGTATTGGCCATAAATACTAACTGATAAATTAGAAAAATATTGCCCAATAATATTTTACAGCCACGCTTTGTTTATTTCATAAAACAGCTGATTTGTTAGTGATACATTGCATCACATTCATTTTATATTGCTAATGTTTGCAAAGTTGATAGTTGCAATGTTTGGTAACTTTGCATGTGTACGAAGTTTAAATACCGTAGTATTAGTGTATACAAACATTGCATTGATACATTTTGGAAGTCAGCCTATGCGTGCGAAAAATCAATTAAAAGAAAGGGTAAGAGCGGAAGTTACCAGAAGGCAAATAGATCACCTTTGTAGCTCGATACCGACATTAAATATATGTGTACCAAATATTATTGATGTACTACGAAAACAAAAAACCGATTTTTTGAAACTCAAAACCCCCAAAATGCCGCAATTTGCGGTGGTACCGTTATATAGAGGCTGTATATTTTTGATATGTTCTGACACCACTTCCTGAGCTGGATCAATCACGGATGCTGATTGGCATTACTGGCATCTCCCCTACACATTCCCTCTGCGGATACCGTAGGGCGCGGATGACCTACCAGCGGGGGAAGTAGTTGTTTTGCTCTCCTTGCTATTTTCACTCATTGGAATATGTATATGTATTAGTAGAAATAGATAAGCGATCCTCTGCAATCACAAGAACTCTCACTTCACTTGTCTTGTAGCTATCGAAGAGTCAACATGCTAACTAACCTTCTAATCGAGCTAACGTCTACGCGTTAGTACTAACAGGCCTCTGACGCCACCACACCAAATTACAAAAGGTAATTTATTTGTTTGTTTACGAAAAGAAGAAGCACCAATAAAACCAATGAATTAAATATTATATCAAACACTTGCGTTTTATTTCTTGTACTCTCTTTCTTTTTATAGCCGATCTTCGAACTTGACCAGCCTGGAGAAAAAATACGCTTCTATATAAATTTGAATATAAAAAATTGGCAATATTGTCAGTATATATATATATATATATATAGCATTTCCACATTAAATGAAACCTTTTCCAAATTAAATGAAACCTCTTCCAAAAGAAATGAAACCTTTTCCCAATGAAATGAAACCTTTTAAAAATAGAATGCATTTTTCCCAAATGAAATGAAACCTTTTAAAAATAGAATGCAATTTTTGCAAATTAAATGAAACCTTTATTCTCATCCAAGGAAATATAATATTTGCAGTTATTTTAAACCAATATTTGAAAATTAAACCAATGAATATTAACAAATATAGTTGTATGGCTATGTATTAACATAAATATTCTTTAATTCTGTGTGATTTTATTTAATATCTTTACTACATAAAACTAAATAAATAGTAATAAAAACTGGGGTATTTCTTGACATTTTAATAAATAAATATTTTAGAACAAGAATTGAATACCCGGTCCTAAATGCGAAATACATAATTGACTTAATAAATTGTTGATGATAAGGTAACTGCTTATCTTAATGAAGGGGTTCGCGACTTGCAGCTTGTGGGATTTTCAAAACCATGTCCATAACGTAGTTAGAATTATCTTGCCGAGTAAGCTGTTGAATACTTCGCTCGATTACATCAACAATGTTATGTTCCATTGAAACGTCACACAGCTCAGCTCTTGTACATAATTTTATTTTTAAAAATGCTTTTTCGATTGGATTTACCATTAGAGAATAAGACGGTAAGATTTTGAGGTTGCATCTTTTGGATTTGATCAAATCTTTTATGTCATGTCGCTTGTGTATTTGAGCGTTATCCATTATAAAGAACGAATTTTCCAACTCTGGATTGATTTGCTCCAAAAGACTTTCTATAAATAATTTAAATCTGTTTCATTCCAATTGGAAAAGGTTTCATTTAACTAAATGAAACCTTTTCCAATTGGAATGAAACCTTTTACAAATAGAATGAAACATTTTCCAAATT
Organism: Musca vetustissima; assembly: GCF_032173495.1. Classification (NCBI taxonomy): domain Eukaryota; kingdom Metazoa; phylum Arthropoda; class Insecta; order Diptera; family Muscidae; genus Musca; species Musca vetustissima. The sequence goes on from NW_026877582.1 coordinate 4,227, forward strand.
AAATGAAAACTTTTACAAATTAAATGAAACCTTTATTCTTATCCAAGGAGGTATAATATTTCCAGTAATTTTAAATCAATATTTGAAAATTAAATCAAAGAATATTAACAACTATAGTTGTATGGCTATGTAATTAATATAAATATTCTTTAATTCGGTGTGATTTTATTTTATATCTTTACTAAATAAAACTAAAAAAAAAATAGTAATACAAACTGGGGTATTTCTTGACATTTTAATAAATATTTTAGAACAAGTATTGAATATCCGGTCCTTTAATGAAGATGTTCCCGACTTGCAGCTTGTGTGATTTGCAAAACCATGTCCATAACGTAGTTAGAATTATCTTGCCGAGTAAGCTGTTGAATACTACGCTCGATTACATCCACAATGTTATGTTTCATTGAAACGTCACACAGCTCATCTCTTGTACATAATTTTATTTTTAAAAAGGCTTTTTCGATTGGATTTACCATTGGAGGATAAGGCGGTAAGAATTTAAGGTTGCATCTTTTGGATTCGATCAAATCTTGTATGTCATGTCGCTTGTGTATTTGAGCGTTATCCATTATCAAGAACGAATTTTCCAACTATGGATTGATTTTCCCCAAAAGACTTCATAGAAAATGGGTTACGGAAATAAAAATTACGTTGAAGATGGCCTCTATTGAAATAGAACGAATGAATGACTCCAGAGCATTAGGCTTGAGACAAAAATATGCTCAAGACTTTACAAAATGGATAACTCTACAACGAGAAAAATTAAAATTCATTGATGAGTGTGGATTTAATCTTCACCTACGAATAACCCAAGCCCTTTCTAGACAAGGAACAAGAGCACACATTGTGTTGCCTACGTTCAGAGGTCGTAATGTCCCTGTAATTGCAGCGATTAACAACGCGGGAGTTGTACATCACACAATTATTTATAATTCCGGTGTCAATGCAGACAGATTTAAATTATTTAAGAAAGGCTTTTGGGTAAAATCAATCCAGAGTTGGAAAATTCGTTCTTTATAATGGATAACGCTCAAATGCACAATGGTAAATCCAATCGAAAAAGCATTTTTAAAAATAAAATTATGTACAAGAGATGAGCTATGTGACGTTTCAATGGAACATATCATTGTTGATGTAATCGAGCGAAGTATTCAACAGCTAACTTGGCAAGATAATTCTAACTACGTTATGGACATGGTTTTGAAAATCCCACAAGCTGCAAGTCGGGAACCTCTTCATTAAGATAAGCAGTTACCTTATCATCAACAATTTTTTAATTCAAATATGTATTTCGCATTTAGGACCGAGTATTCAATACTTGTTCTAAAATATTTATTAAAATGTCAAGAAATACCCCAGTTTGTATTACTATTTTTATAGTTTTATTTAGTAAAGATATAAAATAAAATCACACCGAATTAATGAATATTATGTTAATTACATAGCCATACAACTATAGTTGTTAATATTCTTTGATTTAATTTTCAAATATTGGTTTAAAATTAATGCAAATATTATATTTCGTTTGATAAGAATAAAGGTTTCATTTAATTTGGGAAAAGTTTCATTTTATTTGTAAAAGGTTTCATTTAATTTGGAAAAAGTTTCATTCTATTTGTAAAAGGTTTCATTCCAATTGGAAAAGGTTTCATTTATTTTGAAAAAGGTTTCATTTAATTGGGAAAAGGTTTCATTTAATTTGGAAAAGGTTTCATTTAACTTGTAAAAGGTTTCATTTAATCTGGAAATGCTATATATTATGGTTTTTATACACTAGAATGAAAGGCATATTATTACATATGTAACTCATCACAATCTTGTCTTTAATTAAAATAAGTTGAAAAGGGTTACATACAACTATAGTTGTTAATATTCTTTGAATTAATTTTCAAATATTGATTTAAAATTACTGGAAATATTATATTTCCTTTGATAAGAATAAAGGTTTCATTTAATTTGGAAAAAGTTTCATTTTATTTGTAAAAGGTTTCATTTAATTTGGAAAAAGTTTCATTCTATTTGTAAAAGGTTTCATTCCAATTGGAAAAGGTTTCATTTAATTTGGAAAAGGTTTCATTTAATTTGGAAAAGGTTTCATTTAATTTGGAAAAGGTTTCATTTAACTTGTAAAAGGTTTCATTTAATCTGGAAATGCTATATATTATGGTTTTTATACACTAGAATGAAAGGCATATTATTACATATGTAACTCATCACAATCGGGTCTTTAATTAAAATAAGTTGAAAAGGGATACCATCCACCATAGATATACAGACATACCAAAAAGTGAACCTAAACCATTATTTACACCTAAATACAAAACAATCAGCAATTATTAATGAAAACCCCAAAGCGTGGAATGCTACTTATAGCGCATGGTAGAATATACAACCATCAAACTTCTGCAGTTTACAAAGTTAGATTACATAGTGGAGGAATTAACGAATAATTGTTAGTAAAGAAATTTGGTACCCAATAAGAACTCATTGTACCAAATTTCAGCGAATTTGGTTAAAGCAAACGCTTAAAACCCCCAAAATACCGTAAATTGGGGGGTGCCCTTATATGGGGGCTACCAGAAAAAAAGACCGATATTTATAATTTTTATTAAAGACATTCGGTACCCAAAAGAACCCATGTACAAAATTTTAACGAATTCGGTTGAGAACCCCGCTCAAATACCCTAAAATACCAATAAGAACCCATTGTACCAAATTACAATGAATTCGATTTAAAAAAAACAGCGCTTATAACACCCCAAAATTCCGCAAATCGGGTGGTACCGTTATATAGGGGTTATGCCTAAATATGGACTGACATAGCCGATCTTCGAACTTGACCAGCCTGCAGAAAAAGTACGCTTCTATGTAAAATTTTCTCGATCTAGCTCAATACTACACTTCAAGAGTAATCTAAATTCCGAATCTCAGGATTCAACCAAATCCAAATTGTTCCAAATTTAGTACCATTTTGTACTTTTCATACTGATAAATAAGAATTTCTCAAACTATATCAATCTTACACTCTAGCAGTAATCTTAATTCCACCAAAGTTCAAAGTGAACCAAATTTAGTACTTTTCTTACTTACTAATAAGAAAAAAAATTAAGGTACCTCAAACCTGCTTTCAGATATTAATCGTAAGTCCAAATTTAAGATTTCCAGCTATGCCTGTTCATTAAAAAACAAGTTGTATCCGATTTGGTACCATTCTGTAGTTTTCATACCCATATTCCACACTTATCTCAATATTCCAAACCTGCTTTCAAATAGTAATGGTAAGTCAATATTTAAACATTTCCGCTCTGTCTATTCACCAAAAACCAAATTGTATCACATTCGGTACCATTCTGTACTTTCCGAATTTCAAAAACTCCAATAATAACCTTAAGTCCACGTTTAAATCCCAGCTCTATCCGTTCACTAACATCCAAAATTGTAAATTTAGTACAATTAATTACTTTCCGTAGACTTAAGTAGGAGTTTCTAAAACTTCCTCAATTCCACATATTTAGTGCCATTTAGTACCAATTGTTCTTATGAGTTCAAATTTCCAACACTTTCTCAATCCTGAACTCTAAAAGTACTTTTATTTAAGTATTCAATCTCTATCCTATTAGTAATATTTAGTACACATAAGGACGAATTCAGTCCTATCCGTTCACGCAAAAACAATTTGAAAACTATTTCGTACCATTTAGTACTTTTTGTTTCTATAATTAAGAATTTCCCGAACTACGTCAATCTACACTCCAGTAACTTTAACACAACAGTAACTATAATTCCGAAATTCTGGAGTCCAGCTCCATCCGTTCTCAAATAATCAATTTGTACCAAATATAGTATCATTTAGTAAACATAAGTACTATGCTTCTTTTCCAACAGCAACCATTATTCCAAACTGTAGGTTTCCAGCTCTCTCCGTTCACCCAAATCATATCTGTACCAAATCTAGTGCCGCTTGGTACTTTTCGTACACATATATGGGCAATATGGGCCAATTTCTTAACATAGCTGAAGCGGAGGTTCACCCCTTTATAAATCGGGAACTACTTAAGTATATGAAAAAAGTGAATAGTTTTGGGTTAATTGATCTGTCGTTGCAAACTGTTCATGATATTGGCCTCCAAACTTTATTTTGGTGGAAGCTGTGTCTACTTTAATGTAAAAAATGTGTAAAAACAGGTTGAGGCGAACCAGCTTTTTTATGTTCTCTATCGATTTGTGACTAAGCCACTCATTGCACGGTCTTCGTGTCAAAATAAAACTAGAAGCCAACAAAATGGGGACAACGCCCCTTATGTATCATTTTTCAAAATTTTAACTGCATCTACCTTTAAATGAAGCTGACATTTTGAAGCTCGATTTTGCGTGTTTTTTTTTAATTTTACTTCTAGCTGTAATACGCAAACAGGAATTTATAAAAATCGATTATAAGATTATTGTAGTCGCGAATCTGCGAAATTTGATATGTATTTTGTGTATGTAGTATGCACAGCTTCAGAGTAATACTCGTCCGAAGGTGCGAATTTTGTGCGATCAAATTTCTAACAAACCTATTTTTGGGGCCAAATTTTTAGATCTGTCAACTGAGTGATATGGGTACCGGCGATCAATAAGGGTTTTTACGTTTCGGATGCTATAAAATCTTCTTCGTGAAAATCCATCTACTAGAACGGCGGGAAATAGCCTTCCAAAAACACGAAATTTGGCAAAAACTTTTTTTTGAAAATATCGCGGATTTATTTGCGTTTTCTGTGTATCATTTCCGCTTCAATAAATAACCTAATACGGATTTTGATCTTTTTCGAAAAGAAAACTTTAAAACTTCAGCCGAAAGAGGGATGTACGCAATTTATCTCAAAAATAGTGTGAGCTGGCACATCCATGGTTCTTAATGGACCACATTGAAATGGTATAGATCGATGTATTTTTTTAGTGTGCACACCGAAATCGGATGCGCGGTAATGGCAGAGTTTTCGGAAATTATTCGCGTTTTACGATTTTTTGGGTACTTCAATGTAACGTGCGGCACATTTTAGCCGTCAAATGAAATTTCGCAAAATATATATGGATTGGAAGATAAACTTCAGTACTTCTTGGAAACCGCATGCGCATCAAATGATTTTGAGAATTACGTGATTTGGACGCAATTTATCTCAAAAATAGTGTGAGCTGGCACATCCATGGTTCTTAATGGACCACATTGAAATGGTATAGATCGATGTATTTTTTTAGGGTGCAAACCGAAATCGGATGCGCGGTAATGGCATACAGAGTTTTCGGAAATTATTCCCGTTTTACGATTTTTTGGGTACTTCAATGTAACGTGCGGCACATTTTAGCCGTCAAATGAAATTTCGCAAAATATATATGGATTGGAAGATAAACTTCAGTACTGCCTGGAGACCGCATGCACATCAAATGATTTTGAGAATTACGCGATTTACACGCAATTCAAAATGTATATTTCATAATATTATTTTATTTTAAGATTTATTCCTATTTATAGAATTCTAAGATTTATCGGAAGGGTCTTGATATAATCCACAAGGCGTATACTTATACACAAAAAGTAATTATTATATATGTCAATTTTTCGGCGAAATTCGGGTAAAGTAGCAGAATAACCCCAACATTTTTTTTGAAATTTCTTGTATACAATTAAAAAAATAAATATGAAGACATTATTTTTTCGAACCAAACCGCTACACGGACTTGTGTGATTTTGATATCATTTGATTCACCATGGTGTTTCGATTATGTAGATATTTTTAAATTCATTTTAAGGTGTGTGTGTATGTCATTAATATAATGAAAATATTGATGTAATCTGCTATATATATTTTTTATTTTTCTCATATTTCGCGAATATGTGCAACTTTATCGTGATTATTATAATATATTCATATTCTTATTTTACCGAGGAAGATATATATCAACGTTTTTGGTCAATATAATAAACGGCGTAATTTTAAGATTTTTTTCTTATGCCCAAAATTAAAACCTCGATAACTTTTGCGCGCATCAACCAAAAATTTGATCGCGAACGGTTTCGGAGTCAGAACATTTTTCTCTATATGTGTACCAAAAACAATTGATGTGCCACAAAAACAAAAAAGCTGATTTTTTGAAAATGGAATATTAAAAAATTGGCATATTGCCCATATACAAATGTCCATGATGTCTCTATAATTCAATCTTCAACAGTAATCTTAATTCCAAATTTCAAGCAAAATCCAAATTGTACTGAATACTTACCAATAAGTACGAATTCCTTAACTACCTCAATCCTATACTCCAACAGTTATTTTAATTTATAATTCTCTACCTGTTCACCTTAATCCAACTTGCATAAAATTGAGTACCATTTAGTACTTTTTGTACACATAAGTACGATCTTTTAAATCTACTTCAATCCTGTACTCCAATAGTAGTCCTGATTCCTAAATGCAAATAGTACCAAATTTAGTACCAGTTTGTACTTTTTTCCATATATCAACACCACTTCTCAACCTGTATTCCATATAGAACTTCAAGATTGTAGCTATGTATGTTCAATATATATAGGAATTTAGTAATTTTTAGTACTTTTCGTACACTTATAGGTTATTTCACCAGTGACCCACATTTCAAATTTAAGAATTCTAGCTCTTCCCGTTTGCTTAATATAAAGGGTACCATATTTAGTACATTTATACCCTTTTAGTTCGAATTAAAAAAAAAATCAGCCTTATCTCGCGCCTACACACCAACAACAACCCACACTCAAAATTTCCAACTTCTAACTTCAGCCGAATCGTCTGGGCGATGATCTGTCAGTCAGTCACTCACTTAACACTAATCTACTTTATATGTCAAGATTTTATGCAACTACATCCGTGGTGACACTTCAGCGCGGAGGAAGGCTGCAAAAAACATCAGTTCGTACTGATTAACAAATTGTCACATAACTTCAATAATATTGCATATAACTTCAATAATAGTATTGTGCTGTTTTTCTTTTTGGTATATTTAGAAGATAATTCGGATTGTTTATACAAATGTGCTGTAAAACGCTATAGATCTCTTCCCTGAAGAAAAAACATTCATTTTTGGGTGTTTCAGCTTGACAATAACCTCCAAACATACACCAAAACGTGTCAAACCTTGATTGCTGGTGATTAATTTGGAATATAATCCTATTGAGTGATTGTTAATTGAACCCCGCCGTTTGATCTTGTTCACTACCTTTAAATACGTCTGTGAGTACTTCATACTTAATACAAAAGGTAGTGGCAAAATCTAAATGCCTAGGCGCCGCTTTGCGACATTTTAGCTTTTTAAACAAACACTCGTTGTTTGGTTCACGACCAGAAATCATAAAACCCTGTAGAAAAGGTAAATAATACTGTTCCACGAACAATTCAATAAAAAACCCAAATCTACGTTTGGAAAAAAAATCTGAGCCGTATTCTACAATCAAGCTCCTAACCTTTACAAGGGAACCTACAACGACAACGTTGCGCAAACATTGGTCCACTCGAGACGGATTGTTTTTGACAAAAACTAACCTTCTTTTCACGAAGCAAAACATCGTCGAGGACAACAACTACAAAGTTTCACGGTTACCCCAATCCAATAATTGTATTTATTTTAAAACATAAAAATCAACAACACATGGCTTAATTTATTTTTTCGAAATAAAAATAGTGTCATACAGTGATATTCGTGTTGTTATAAATAATTAAATAAAAAACAAAGCCGTCGGTCGTTTCCCAAGCGCATAAATGTCCGTCCGTTGCCTTAGGGAAATTACATTAAAACTACCAACAACATCATGTGCCTTTCCACACATTGTTTCCAACAACAAAGTAACACATATTCACTGAAATATTTCTCTCTCATTCATTTCATTTGTTTTCGTGTTTCACACATTTTATTGTGATTGTGGTGTTTTTTATTATTTCTTCTTTTTGTTTGCCAAACACTAAAAAACTCCGAAACAATAACTACATCACATGAGAGAGTGACTGTCATCTCTGTTAATTGTTGCCACCCGTCACTATCACATATGACACATTATTGGAGACATATGATCAGTTTCCTTAGGGGTGTTCGCACGTCCCAAAAAGTTGTATGAATATTTATAAAAATATGTTGTTGCTGTTTTATTTTATATGTAATATTACATATTATATTTATCAAAAAAAAACTTTTTTATTTCCAAATAATTTTGATTGCCTTATAGTCCGTGCAACCTACAATCAGTTTTTAGTGAGTTTTTTGAATTTTTCCGAGTTTTTCGACACTTTATAATTCAACGATATTTTTGTGGGCAATATTTATCTTTGATACATTGTCATTGTTGTCGTGTATTATACGATAAATTTGCGAAAAACTAAATACACTGCAAGAAATTTTAGTTGACGTTTTTTTCTTAAAATTTCTAAATTTTTGCTGGTTTTAATCACGTTAAACCACATTTTGTTGTATTCACGATACATTAAATATACTAGTTCTCGACTTTTTATAAATACAGTGTATTTTCAACGTTTTATCTACAGCATCACGTGCTATTTTCTAATTTCTTTTGAAAATCTTCATTTATTTGTAGATTTTCATTTACAATTGTTGACATCACGTGTCAAAATCTTCAAATTTATTGCATTTCGTGCAAAATATTCTGAAGTTTTAATACTTTTTGCATTTTCGTGCAAGCTTATCCATTGCAATTGTCCATTTGGAAAATTTATTACTAAAAAATATAGTTTTCAACGAAAACTCTTACTTTCCCATATTTTTCTGAAATTAAATTCTCTATTTCGCAATGCCAGTCACTCCTCTAGATTTATTTATCTGAGCTACTAGTCATAGGCTAAACATACCGCCCTGTGATATTGAAGCTTTTAATGGTGACTTCCTTAATTGGACTACCTTTAAGGATTTATTTTCAGCTGTATATATTAACAATTCCAGCATTAGTGACATTGAACGCCTATGTCACTTAAACAAAAAGACCAGTGGCGACGCCCATGAAATTGTGGCGAAGTTTTCGCTTACCCACCATAATTTCGGTCTTGCGTGGAAAGCTCTTAAACAAACTTACGACAATCCACGTATATTTGTGAACCACCAACTTAAACTCTTATTTGATTTGCCTGTTTTAGATAGTGAAACTAGCTCAAGTTTAAAGAAATTGCAAAGGGGTATAAATGGGTTCATATCATCCATGTCCAACTATGACGTCGCTACGGAAGATTGGGACCATATTCTAGTGTTCCTATGCATTCAGAGACTACCAAAAAATTGTGTCACACTTTGGGAACCAAGTATTAGAGACATGTCTACTTTCTCTCCCTGGAAAGATTTGTATAACTTTCTTACGGAACGCATCCAAACTCTTAGTTGCTTGCGTGACATTCGAGGTATTGACCACGTCAAACCACTTAGAAGTAAATAGGTTCGTTCACATTTTAAGAATGCTGGCACGAATCGACCCCCTAATTTTCCTCCAAATTTATCTAAGTCTTCCAGATCATCTTCCAAAAAGTTTTGTATTATTTGTCCACGACAAACGCATCATATCAGAGAATGCAAACAATTCCAAAGACTTTCAGTTCCTGAAAGACTTGATACAATTAGGAGATATAATTGTTGTTTAAATTGTCTATCCCCTAAGCATTTAGTAAAACATTGTAGTAGCCCTTACAATTGTAGCAGATGTAACCAAAGGCATCATACTCTGCTACACAGAGATACATCAATTGCTGGTGCGTCTTCGACTGCAGCAATTTCCCAAAGTAGGAACATAGTTTCTCCAAATCAACCATCTACCTCTACAGGTATTACGTCAGTTTCTTCTAATAGACAGGTATTCCAAACCGACTAGAGTAGAAATGTCCTTAGGTACGGCAATGGTGAACATCGTTCATCAGTTTATCATGTACCCTGCCAGAACATTAATTGATCGCGCCTCAGAAGCTTCATTTATTACAGAACGATTGCAACATCTATTGGGTTTACAATCGTCTAAAACTTTGGCTACTATTTCAGGAATTAATCAGACAGTATCGACTACGTCACGCATATTATGTTCGATTTGAATAAGTTCTAAGCTTCGCTTTCTAAGGAAACTAGTACCCTCATTCTCCCTTCCATTTACGGCAATCTATCTTCCCTTACTGCCATTACTGACATTGTTTCGAGTTTGCCCAATCTACGATTGGCAGATTCCAATTTATTCAAATGTCGTCCGGTTGATCTCTTGCTGGGAGCAGATCTTTTTCCGAAGATTCTGCTTCCGGCCACTCACACCCACATATTAGAATATCTAATAGCACAAAATACGGTCTTTGGTTGGATCATAACCGGTCCTATTCCTCCTCAAAATGTTCCTGTCTTCTCCACTAAGGTGACTTTTTCGGATGAAGAAAATATTGACAAGATTCTTCTTCATTTTTGGGAACTAAAGGAAGTGCCTAAACGGCAAATATTGTCCCCTTCTGACCAATTTTGTGAATCCTACTATAAACGTACCACATATCGTGATCCGGACGGTAGGTATGTTGTAAGCCTTCCCCTCAAAAATGACTTAATTGGACAGTCGGACTTGGGTTTCTCAAGAACCAGTTGTTTACGACATTTTTTTCGAAACGAGGCATCCCTACTTCGAAAACCACACATTAAAGTAGTCTACGATCAAGTGGTAAATGAATATTTGAAATTGGATCATATGAGGCCAGCTGTTGCCGCAACAACAAACTCAACTGTTTGTTACTTGCCACACCATCCAGTAATTAATCCGGATAAACGGACTACCAAACGTCGAGTGGTTTCCAACGCCTCGAATAAAACTTCAAACGGGAAAAGTCTTAATAACATTTTACATATGGGTCCCACACTGCAATTGGATTTACTCCTGCTTATCCTTATGTGGAGATATTTTAAATTGGTTTTTAATTGCGACATCACACAGATGTACCGCCAAATACGTGTCGATCCGGCCCATACTCCACTGCAACGTATTGTTTTTCGGGATTCTCCTGAAAAACCTGTACAAGACATTGAATTGCAGACAGTGATATTTGGCGTAAATTGCGCCCACTACATGGCCATACGGACGCTTTTACAATTAGCTGACGATGAATATCCGCTTGCTGCGCACATTCTTCGTAGGTGCATGTACATTGACGACGTTCTTACAGGATATCATGACATACGCACAGCATTAGAATCACGCGATCAGTTAATATCCACCCTTTCATCCGCTAAAGCAAATGACAGCAAATGACCGTACCATTTTACAAAATCTTTCAAAGGAAGATTTAATCGATGCTAAGGTCCTATCCTTTATCCTTATAGTGAACAAAAGTTCACTATACAAAACGTGAAACATTGTCAAATATTCCCAAACTATTTGACCCATTAGGATGGTTAGCTCCAGAAATTGTAACAGCAAAAATAGTTATGCAAAAGATCTGGACAGAAAAAATCGGCTGGGATACTAAACTTCTGTCCACGACAGAACGCGATTGGCGAAGTTTCGTGGACTGTTATCTGGATGCGAATTCCATTCATATTCATTCATTCATAATAACTTCGAATACAAGTATTTATACTCACCTCCTGACCTGCAAAACCGAAATAGCCCCCCTAAAGTCAGATTTTTACCACGGTTAGAACTTTGCGGAGCCGTTTTGGCATCTGAATTACTAAAAAACATTCGGAATGAAATCGACATTCCATTCCAAAAGTTATTTTGTTGGACTGATTCTACGATCGTCCACGTATGGCTTAGCAAAACTCCATCTACATGGACTATATTTGTTGCTAACCGTGTCAGTAAAATTCAAGATGTTACAGATGTAAGTAATTGGCATCATGTTCACTCTGAATAAAATCCTGCTGAATTAGGCAGCCGGGTGGTTTCGCCTTCTGAGCTAGCCTCATCACAACATTGGTGGCATGGACCACACTGGCTACGCCAAGATAGTTCTCAGTGGGATATATCACACAGTGCTCCCCGATTTTTCAATGATAATTTTGAAGATATTTTTGGAAAGTTTTCGACTTTAGACAAGGCTTTTCGATCTTCTCTTACATTTATAATTTTTTCCGCAACACTCATCGTGCGCATAGAGGTAATTACATTTACAATGATGATAACCTCACCAGTTCGGTGCTTAGATCGACTAGATTACGTCTAGCGGTGATAGCTCCAAAAATGCATTTCCCAGATGAATACCATAGTCTGTTAGATAAGGTCCCCTTAATGTCCAAAAGTTCACTTATAACCTTAAACCCCTTTCTAGATGAGTTTGGAGTTATGAGACTAAACGGACGCTTATCAAGCGCATCTACTCTTTCTTATTCGGAAAGACATCCCATCCTTCTACCTTACCATAGTAGGTTTGCTCGCCTTTTGGTAAAGTTCGTCCATACAATTTCCATTCACGGTGGAAATCAATTGATGCTTCGCATCTTAAGAATCGAGTATTGGATCCCAAGACTCACCTCATTAATTAAAACAACGATAAGTCGTTGTAAAACATGTTATTTATTTAAGAATCGCTCCTGCTCGCAAATTATGGCCGCTCTTCCACCGGAAAGAGTAGCTTTTACAAGGCCTTTCACCACTACTGGTGTTGATTTCGCTGGTGCGTTTGACCTCAAACCCTTTACCGGCCGCTTAACAAAGATAACGAAAGGTTATGTATGTGTGTTTGTTTGCTTTTGTACGAAAGCAATTCATCTGGAAGGTACTTCTGATTTGTCTACGACAACATTTTTAGCAGCCTTCCAACGTTTCATATCCCGACGCGGCTGTCCAAAAACCATTTTCTCATTTTCGAAATATAAAGCTCATCATGCCTTCGGTGGAATGATGAGCACTTAAAGAGCTTGCACAAAATATTTAAATGGATGTTTCCGCAACGCGAAAGGGTGATTTAGTTGTAGTACGTCAGGAAAACCTTTCCCCCACTTCGTGGAAATTAGGACGTATAATCGAGGTGCATCCGGGTTCCGATGGTCGAGCACCAGTCACAGATGTATATACGGAAAACGGCACTATACGACGGCCGATTGTTAAGCTAGTTGCGCTACCACAATTGTCAATGCCCATATTTCGAGTCGTCTTGGGCAAATTCTCTACTTTTTTCGCAAAATGAAAAATTTTTTATTGGAGCTCGACGCCAAGGCTATTCCTACCAGGCTGTCCGAGTTCCAAAAATCTGCCCCTCCATCCGAGGATATTAAAATTAAAAATCCGTCGTCGACGGTCCCTGATAGTCCTTCAGGAGAACCGGTGGTGTCGCCACCTCTTTCGGCACCCCACCGAATGAAGCAGGGTTCGAAGGAAGCGTGTATAGTATGCGCTGGCAAACACCATTTGCGAGATTGCAAAAAGTTTCAGTCAATGCGTGTTGAGAGAAGACTGAGGATGAGGGTAGATTTGCCGGTGCAGAAATGTAATTTGATACCCTTTTTTATGAGCTTTTGCTTCCCACGAAAACTTGGGTGGTCGTTTGCTGCTAATATAAACAATGAGTGTATTTTAATGTTATTTTGCTTCCTAGTATGAAAAAGCTCCTCCTTAGTTTTGGCTCCACAAATAAGATGTTTATGGTGTGGATCTTTTTCGATTCCCACCATCACAGAGATTGTAGTTAACAAGGAATGATCGTGAGTTTGGTTCCTTTTTTTATCAATGATTGTATTTTAATTTTCTTTTGCTTCCTAATAAAAAAACAGGGGTGTAATGTGACACTCTTTTGCTTCCTAATATAAAAAAAAACTCCTCTGTAATTTTTGGGCTCTACAAATTGATTATGTTGTTTACGCGTTATGTTTTACTCAGTGAATCCCCTGTCGACTTGTCGCTCTCCACATCTTAGAGATTATACATATTGTCATCCTTTTCCAAGCACTTGTTTATATTATTCTTATTTCAAAATATTGTGAAATTATAAAATGCGAAGACCGACGTGTGTGGCACACACAAAATTCTTTTGCTTCCTAGTGTGAAAAAGCTCCTCCTTAGTTTTGGCTCCACAAATAAGATGTTTATGGTGTGGATCTTTTTCGATGAATCCCCTACCCCCTCTACCCTCGTCTTCCCAACCATCACAGAGATTGTAGTTAACATGGAATGATCGTGAGTTTGGTTCCTAATATAAACAATGATTTTATTTTAACTTTCTTTTGCTTCTTAATAAAAAAGAGGGGTGTAATGTGACATTATTTTGGTTCCTAATGTAAAAAATTTCTTCATAATTTTTGGGCTCTACAAATTGATTATGTGAATCCTCTGTTCGCTCTCCCCAAGTGTGACAATAAAATTGTAGTTGACAATAAAATGATTGCGAGCCTCCGGTTTGCAATACCGCATATTGTCATCATTTTCCAAGCACTTGTTTATATTATTCTTATTTCAAAATATTGCGAAATTGTAATATGCGAAGACCGACGAGTCTGGCACACACATAATTCTCAAGTTTTATTATTATTATTATTTTTGTTATATTCTAATATTTTAGGAAATTTGTTTTTCACATACAATGTTTAAATCGAAAAAATAGCAAGCTTTTAGGCTGGATATCCTATAAGGCTTAAAACGTTTAAAAGCCTAATTCGAATTTACAAAACTATTCAGTGTACCAAAGGCATTTTGAAAAGCAACATGGATAATTTTGTAGAAGTTTCCGACATGGATGAAGTAACAGCTGTCTTCGAAATGATTAAATTCGAAGTCCTGCCAGACAAACACCTCCTAAAAAATGGGGACTAATTAATAGATAATTTCATGGATGATGAATGTGTGGAGAAAGGATTTGAAAATGCCAAAGATAGGCTTAGAAATGCAATTCAACAATATGCAGCAGATGAACTTATACCAGATGGTCAGGATCTAACAAGATTGAGCCCAAATGATCCATGGTTTGAAACCCTGAATGATAACCATCTACGACCGGAGAAGCAAACAATAATTTGCAATGTTGAATTGCCGTCTTATCCTTTGATTTCGGACGAAGTAGATGCTTTTGTCAAGGACCATATTATTGCCTTAAAAAATTTAATTGCTGCAGATACACACAATAAATCTAAGATTGTAGAAAATTTTATAAATGAAAATTATTAATATTTATTAATAAAAATACAAAGAATTAGCTTTATATGTCATTTATTTGGTTGTAATATTCCAGAGGCTTGGGAAATTTTGTTTACACTCACCATTTCAATGTATGTCAAGTTAAGTATTTAATGCATATGAATAAATGCTTACACATAAGAATTTGATTCGGAAAATATCGAAATGTTGAGTTGTGTTACAGAAAGGGCTTACAGTAACCTACAAGTACTTGATTTATCAACATCACACTTCTCTATAAAATTTTTTAAATAAAAATGGCTTCATATATTTGTGAATTTTGTCACATTTCCTTCACCATTAACCGTGAATTTTTAAGCCATTTAAAGAAACACTGTGAAATTTGCGGAGTTTTTTTCAATAACCCTTACCAGGTAAAATTTCACCAAAAAAATCAAGGATGTTTACCTGTAACTCCCCAAACGTCTACTTTTGCGAAACAAGAAAATCAACAATCTGATTTAAGTTCCACCACAAAGCAAAAACGTGTGCAATTGAATAAAGAAAAAACACAGAAAATCAAAAAGAAGTTAAGATCTGCAATGACTGCAATAAGGCTGTTCATAATATGTCGGCTCATGTTCGTAGTGATGACCATAGACGTTCTGTTCGCCAATATTTAGAAGAAAACATACAAATTGTTAAAAGTTCATTCAATAAAAATATAGTCACCTACGAATATGTGAACAACAGTAACATATTGATGCCAAACGATTTTTTGAACAATGCAAGGGAGCATTTAATTAAATTAATCGAGCTAAATTTAACAGCTAATAACCTCATTAAGTTCAATATGAAGCTTCAAGGGGAGAACATCAAACCAACAAGTGAACAAGATAGTCCTTCAACATCAAAGGGAGTCATCTCAGAAACCCAGAGCACTTTTAACCATATGCCAAAAATGTCATTGACTACACAAGGAGATGATGTAAATCAAGTCTTCCTAAATCACGCTGATACCATCCTTAATAAAATGTCGGAATTTCAGGAAAGAGATTCTGGCTGGGCTTTACAAAAAATTGTGAAAATTGACATAAATATTAATAATGCAAATTTTACTCGCGGTGCACGTTACATTAGGACACCCCTTTCATTGGGAAAAAAGAACGCATGTCTAAACATTAGAAACAGTGATGAATTTTGCTTCAAATGGTGTGTGATGGCAGCATTAGGTGAAACAGCAATGGGCGATGCAAGGGAAACGGCTTCATACAACATTGACATAGCAAGACAAGTCTTTTACACCCAATCAGGAATGAATATCGATTTTAGAGGATTAAGCTTTCCGATGGCTCTCAAGAAAATCAAAAATTTCGAAGCTAATAATCCTAATATTAGTATTATCGTGTGGGGTTTTGAAGAGAATACGGTCGTGTTGCCTTACTACCTAACAAAAAAAGAAAAACGCCACCACATCAACTTGTTATTACTACTTGAAGGAGATATGTATCATTACATATGGACACAAGATTTGCCACGATAATGTAGTAAAAAAAATTAATTTGAGCATTGAACAATTAAATAATAACTTTTGTTTTTTTTTTTAGTCTCTTGTGTTCACAATTTGCAAGAAATGAGCATGGCGTTTCCATTTGCAATGGATGTCTTCAACATTTCACCACAACAACTGCTTATACAAATCACAAGGATGAATGCGGTGGTGTAGTAACCACATTACCTGATGTAGAAGATAGCATTCTCAATTTAACAAATCACCATAAAAAGGAACGAGTACCATTTGCCACATATGCCGATGCTGAAAGCGTATTAAAAGACGTAGCAAGTGGGAAAAATAGTACAGCAAAAACGGTGACTATGACAAAGCATAAGCCTTGTGCTTTTAGTTATAATTTAATATGTAGCTTTGATGACAATTTAAATGAATTCAGATATAATAATGGCCCCAATGCAGCTAGAGGTTTTTTAGATCTTTTAATTAGTGACTGGAAATTTTTATTCAATAACTATTTGATTAAAAATAAACATATGATTCCTTTATCACCCTCAGAAGTAGAAGATTTTGATAAAAGTGTGATATGCCATATATGTGAGGTGCTGCGCATAATGAATGCAATCTAAAATATCATTCGATTAAATTTATAACAATATTTTTTCATAATTTCTCGTCCTATGATTGTCATTTATTCATCAAAGAGTTGGTGAATTTCGAGGGTGATATAGAAGTTATACCCCTGAATAAGGAAAAGTATACATCTATGTCATATTATATCTATATGATGCAAAATAGTAGTGGTATAAATGTCCAAGATCATAGTGGGAGAAATGTGCAAAGACTCGAATTGAGATTCTTAGATAGTTTTAGGTTTTTGCCTGCTAGTTTAGATAGTTTAGCAAAAACACTGCCTCGTGTTGCATTTAAGGCAGTAAGAGCACATTTTCACAATGATGTGGAATTCAATCTCATGACGAGTATGAATACATATCTTCATTTGAAAAACTAATGGAGAAACAGTTGCCAGTTAAAGAGGATTTTCACAACAAGTTGACAGATACCGAATGCTCAGTAGAAGACTAAAAACATGCCCAGAAAGTTTGGAAGCACTTTAATTGTCAAACATTAGAAGATTATATGAATTTATATTTAAAAACAGATGTTTTGTTGTTAAATGATGTATTTGAGAATTACCGTGAGTTATAAATAAATATAAACTTGATCCTTGTCATTATGTAACTCTGCCATCACTATCTTGGGATGCTATGTTGCTATGTACAGGAGTTGAACTACAGCTGCTCACAGATATCAATATGTATAATTTTTGTAGGAATGCTATCAGAGGAGGACTTACACAATGCTCGAAAAGACATTCTGTTGCAAATAATACAGAAATGTCGAATTATGATGAGAGCAAACCTGAAGTAAATAACTATTATTTCGATGTTAATAACCTATATGGCATGGCAATGATCCAACTACTCCCATTAAACAATTTTAAATGGTTAGTAGGTGAAGAACTTGAAAGATTTAGAGATGTTAATGAAA
>NW_026877583.1:0-22419 GCF_032173495.1 Musca vetustissima
AGAGGAGTGGACCTATGATGGATCCTTGATATTTTCGTCCGATTTAAGGTAAATGGGTCTCCAAAGTCCCTATATATCTTTCGATTTTTGCATAAGGTACTGAATTAAGTCTAGAATGATGTTGCTAGGCTGATTGACACAACGTACTGAAGAAATATAAATTTGTCTCTGGCAAGTTTCCCGACTTTACTATTTTCCTTACTGGTTAATAATATGACTTTCTTGGGATTGAGGATTCAAACAAAAGGGAATTTCATTAGGTACATTATTTGTAATTAAATTCAATACCATCAACATTAACTTAATCAAACGCATTTATTGACATTTAAAAAAATATTATACCATTTATCTTATTAATTTCAGGAAATCTTTTGATTAATAATCAAAATTTCAACATAATTGGGATGAAGAAGATTGTTGTTAGCCATTTTATAATAATATGCCAATCAATACTTAATAAATGCTTCTATGGTTAAATGCTTTCAACCTGAATAGATCCACAATATATCGTTTTGTTCTAAAATGATAGTTATTTCGTAAAATCGTTGGGATCTTTATGTGAATACTACGTCATAGTAAGTAAGTTAGTAGGTCATTTGAGCTTTGAGAGAAATAGTGAAAATGTGGCGGTAATTCGGTCCTGTCCGACTGTGTACGAAATATGTCATTGCTCCAAAGCTCCATTCCAGCAAACAAAAATGGAACCACTTTAATATCACTCTTTTTATGCAGGTCATTATACCCTTCACCACACTGTGGTAACAGGCAAAAGGAAACGAGATAGACACATGGTTCCTTTTGATAATATGCATAGAATCACTTTCTGAGTCGATTTATGCATGTCCGCCCGTCTGTCCGGCTGTAGATGTTAAATTGTAAACAAAGTACAGGTCGCATTTATGATCCGATTTGGATGAAATTTGGCAAAAGTCATTTATTTAGCCCAAGGACGAACCCTATTGAAATTGGGAAAAATCGGTTCAGAGCTATATCTAGCTCCCATATATATTTTCGTCCGACTTAAGGTAAATGGGGCACCAAAGTCCCTATATATCTTTCGATTTGTACGAAATTAGGTCCAATATGATGCGTGTCAAGTTTCGAGAAAATCGGTTCAGATTTAGATATAGCTCCCATATATAGTTTTGTCCGATTTAAGGTAAATGTATATCACTGGATTTGCACGAAATTTAGCATAGAGTACTGAATTAGGTTCAGAATGATGTGTGCTAAGTTTCGTGAAAATCGGTTCAGATTTAGATATAGCTCCCATATATAGTTTTCTCCGATTTTATGTAAATGGTGCACCAAAGTCCCTATATACCTTTCGATTTGCATAAAATTTGGCACAGCGTACTGAATTAAGTGTAGAATGATGTGTGCTATGTTTCGTGAAAATCGGTCCAGATTTAGATATAGCCCCCATATATATTTTCGTCCGATTTAAGGTAAATGGGGCACCAAAGTCCCTATATATCTTTCGATTTTCACGAAATTTGACATTAGGTACTGAATTAGGCCAAGAATGACGTGTACCTAGTTTCGAGAAAATCGGGTCAGATTTATATATAGCTCCCATATATTTTCGTCCGATTTAAGGTAAATGGGTCTCCAAAGTCCCTATATATCTTTCGATTTACACGAAATTTGGCATAGGGTTGTGAATTGGGTCCAGAATGATGTGTGCTACGTTTCGTGAAAATCGGCTCCAATATATATTTTCGTCCGATTTGTTGTAAATTGTGCACTAAAACCCAAAAGTTTGGCCGATCCGCACACAATTTTGTACAATGTACTGAAGTTATTATAACCTGTGTCAAGTTTTTTTAAATCGGTTCACATTTACATATAGCTCCTATATATACTTTCGTCCGATTTTAAGTAAATGGTGTACTAAAGACCCATAGCTAGGCCGATTGACAAAACGTACTGAAATTAGTATAAATTAATCTCGGGCAAGTTTCCTTGAAATCGGTTCAGATTTAGATATAGCATAGCTTCCATATATAATTTCGACCTATTCATGTTGATTGTAAACCAAATAATCAATGGGTGCCTGATTGATATAACATATTAAACAGTGAAGCATACGTGCGTAAAGTTTGCTGAAAAACTATTTTCAAAGTATGGAATAGATAGCAGAATGGCATGTGTAAGTATTGATGTTAGTCGGTTTACATATAGATAAACATCCCATTTTAAGGTTCGTTAATTTCATGTCAATGTTCCTTCAAAAAGATGACATCTGTATAGATAAATATGTAGAATATCCCCAAAGTGGTGAAGGGTATCATATAGTCGGCCCAGTCCAACTTTACTACTTTCCTTTCTGGTTTTTCTATAGATTCTGTTGTCACTGTAAAATGTCTACAATTTATGTACGGAATAAGCAAACTTTTCTCGTAAAAACACCATTAACATTTTTATAGCAACTAACATAACACACATATTCTCTCAACACAGTTAGAACATGTTGTTGTTTGTTAGACATATTTTCTATTCTATGGTTCAAGTGGGTTTCTAAGATTTTTATGAATAAACTTTCAGTATTGATTCGCACACCGACATTGAAAGTGCAATTTAATGTGAAATAAATGTCATAATAAACCTATTTTCGAATTATTGAAAATTAAATCATAAATACTGGCATACTTTCACCATTTTATGCAATATGTGGATGATATTTAGCGTTAAATAAATTAAGACTATTCTGCAGCGAAAATATTTTGCCTGAAACGTTTTCAAGAGTTTTAGTAGTCACCTTGTGTCAGGTTTTCGTTTTTATAGAATTTACAAATGCATAACGAAAATATTGCCTGTACTGACTAGAGATGATGATGAATAACTTGATAATTTCATGCAAACATTTGAATAGATGTCTAATTTGATACATTGTGGATTTGACACTTTATAGTTTGTAATATAATATTAGATAGTTTCGTATGGCATTATTAATGACTTTGCAAAAATTACAATGAAGACAAAACATGGGATATTTGGAAAATAACTTTGCAGAACTCATGTTACACATTAATTGGAGGGCGTTGTTTGCTCTACATACTAATTTATCAAACTGAGTGTACGTATGTATAAGTAACACGTTTCGCCACATTCGAAAGAATAAGGTACGATTAAATTGGGTTCATCATTTAATCCTAGTTTATTTTGGGTTCATCTGCGCATTCAGTTTTCAATGACAAAACATGAACAAATATTTTGAGGATTCCTAGGGAGTAAAAAACTTCTTCAAAGGTTTTTTTTTAAATATAGGCCATGGTTTTAAATAACTATGCTTTTAATAGTTTTCAGTTCACTTTTTTAATTTCAGATTTAACAAAAAGTAATGTAATAAATCAAAAGTGTTGCCATAAAACATTCAGAGAATAAAGGGGCAAAAGTTTCAGTAGTGCAGAAATGGTTGCTTTGACATTTCGTACATATAAATTGTAAAAGAAATCTTACAACTCACTACTCTAATTTGTTTTGTAAACAAAAAATATTTGTTTTCATATATCATGTGTGTGTTTCTGCAAATATATATATATATATATATATGCCACAAATTATAACAGCTATGGTCTGTTTGCCAACCTGTGAATTTTTGGGTTGAGAGCAAATATGTTGTTGCTAATGCCAAAGTAAATAACGTCAGAGGTACATGTGTTCTGTAGGATATGCATATTTGACAAAGGTGTGTGTTTGTTACTTAGCCTTTTTAATTTCACTTGCCACTGAAAACTTTTATTTTTTGTTTTATTTAGTTTTATTTCACTTTTTGCAAATTTTAAGGTAAGTAATATTTTCTATTCACAGGTAAGTGTAAGGTATTTTGAATTCAGATATGTGCAAAATTAAATATATTTACAGCTAAGTATAAGGGTTGTCTTCAAGGTATGTAAAAGGTTTATATACAAGGTAAGTGTAATTTTTTATATTCATAGGTAAGTACAATGTTTTAATGAATTTTAACTTTTTTCTCTTTAAACTTTTTAACTTAGGTGATTTCACTTTCAACACGGCGGGGGTATAGCAACGATCGCTTTTAACTTTAAAACTTCGAATGAATTGTATTGTATTGTTGTTGTTATGCCTAATTACAGTCCAGTCCATTACAGTCAAAGAGAAGTTCTGCTGGCTGTTCTGCTGCTGTTAATTGATAAACAGAGTTATTCTTATACGTTAGAGAAATGTCACTTGATTCCGTAAGAGAACTGTTATATCTAAATGAGGGAGATAATTGTAATACGTTCTAATTTTTCTAAAGAGATTTTAAAGTGCAAGCTGTTAACAACTAAAGTGGTGAATTGAGTTGGGTTAACATAGTCATGTTCCCCAAGCCCAAATCGGCTTTAAATTAACAGCAACTCTATTTTATCACTATTCAATACACATTGCTAATGATCATTATCTGATCTTAATTTGTTGTTGCGAAATAGAATATCTTGCAATTTTTTTCTTCTTTACGTTATTTTACTCTGAGACTTTTTGCATATTATTTTATACAATTTTAAATATATATATTTTTAGATTTTAATAAATTTAGATTACCCTAATTTAGCAATAATATATGATTATCAATTAGCAATGAAATAGCAAAAACTAGCCACATGGATGGTTTCTTCCTAAACTAAAACAATTATGAGCTCACTGTTCAGAAACGTGCAAGCGGCGACGGTAAACGAAGACTGACTTCTTACTGGTTCCAGCCGTAAGCAAAAGGTATAATAATTGAGAAATGTTAAAGCTTTTGTTAAACCCTCTGCTTGCTAAGCCAAAGGCACTGATTACAATAGAACATCCTAATTAAACAAAAATGACGATTAAAACCAGTGAGCGGAGCAGTATAGTCGGACGGGGCCGACCATACGATACCCTACACAAATACCACGGAACTCAAATTTTCTGCGGATGTTTATTCCGAGCCTGGGCAATATTTTGTGATATTTTCACTCTCTTGCCCGATTAGTGGTAAACAGCTCCTCTTCCTCACAATGACATATTTTCCGAATATTACGTGTATTCAGTACAGCTATTGTCCAGATTCCCTTCACCGTGGGTTTCATTTGTGGTCCATAGATTGACTCGAAAGTAACACAAAAAATTTAGTTTTCGGTCCACTTCATTCCAAAATTATTATCTAATCATCACCGAAAATTATAGGCGTTGTTCTTGACCATACCCGGAACCTCATGGAACATTTCAAAGCGATCAGCGCTATAGTTCCGCTCCCTAGAGTGATAAAGGGTTACTAAATAATATACGAATACGGAGATACCTGTAAATATTTAGTTGTAACTCCCACATCCGAGTACACACGACAATACAATTGGTCTTAATTTAAAGGTCATCCACTCCTCTTGGATATACAATCAACTTCTCGGGTCTATGTCCTTCAGGGGCAAATATATAGGCAATAAAATACAAATTTTGTAATTTTTCACACAAAAGTCAGGGTCCATTTGACCCGCTAAATATTGACCGATCTTTATCAAAACATGCACGCTTATTCTTTGGCCCGTTCCCCTTCTCCATGCAAAAATTCGCGGTGTTTGCGCCATAATTGCGGCCTCTAGAGCGACCAGAAAAACCGAAAAAAATTTAGTATTTGGTCCATTTCATCCCCTAAATATTAACCGATCTTTCCCAAAAACAATAGGGGTCTTTATTGGCCAGAACCCATCATACATGCAAAATTTCGTGAAGATTGGTCCATAACTGTGGCCTGTATCGTGTTTACAATTTATAAT
Source organism: Musca vetustissima (assembly GCF_032173495.1). NCBI lineage: Eukaryota > Metazoa > Arthropoda > Insecta > Diptera > Muscidae > Musca > Musca vetustissima. Next base: position 5,748 of record NW_026877583.1, read on the forward strand.
GGACAGATGGACGACAAATTTTGTCATTTTTCACACAAAAGTCAATGTCCATTTGACCCGCTAAATATTGGCCGATCTTTATCAAAACAGGCACGCTTATTCTTTGGCCCGACCCCCTTCTCCATGCAAAATTTCACGATGTTCGGGCCATTATTGCGGCCTGTGGAGCTACCAGAAAAACCGACAAAATTTTAGTATTTGGTCCATTTCATCCCCTAAATATTAACCGATCTTTCCCAAAAACAATAGGGGTCTTCATTGGCCAGAACCCATCCTACATGCAAAATTTCGTGAAGATTGGTCCATAACTGTGGCCTGTATCGTGTTTACAATTTATAATGGACAGACGGACGGACGGACGGACACACATGTCTAGATCGACTCAGCTAGTCGAGATATGACGATCGGTATACTTAAAGGTGGGTCTAGGACCAATATTTCGCGGCGTTACAAACTTTTGGGGCTGCACAAAGCTATAATACCCTGACAACATAGTTGTGTAGGGTATAACAAAATCAATATAAACCAGTGAGCGGAGCAGTATAGTCGGACGGGGCCGACCATACGATACCCTACACAACTACCACGGAACTCAAATTTTCTGCGGATATTTATTCCGAGCCTGGGCAATATTTCGTGATATTTGCACCCTCTTGCCCGATAGAGGTAAACAGCACCTCTTCCTCACACTGACATATTACGAGTATTCAGTACAGCTATTGTCAAGATTTCCTTCACCGTGGGTTGTGTTTTGATGTTCGGCTTTCATTTGTGGTCTATAGATCGACTCGAAAATAAAACAAAAAATTAAGTTTTCGGTGCACTTCATTCCAAAATTATTATCTGATCATCACCGAAATTTAGAGGCGTTGTCCTTGACCATACCCGGAACCTCATGGAACATTTCAAAGCGATCAGCGATATAGTTCCGCTCTCTAGAGTGATAATGGGTTACTAAATAATATACGAATACGGAGATACTTGTAAATATTTAGGTGTAACTCTCACATCCGAGCACATACAATAATATAATTGGTCTTAATTTAAAGGTCAACCACTCCTCTTGGATATAATATCAACTTCCCGGGTCTATGTCCTTCAGTGGTAAATATATATGCTATAGAATAAAAATTTTGTCATTTTTCACACAAAAGTCAGAGTCCATTTGACCCGCTAAATATTGACCGATCTTTATCAAAACAGGCATGCTTATTCTTTGGCCCGACCCCCTTCTCCATGCAAAATTTCACGATGTTCGGGCCATTATTGCGGCCTGTGGAGCGACCAGAAAAACCGACAAAATTTTAGTATTTGGTCCATTTCATCCCCTAAATATTAACCGATCTTTCCCAAAAACAATAGGGGTCTTCATTGGCCAGAACCCATCCTACATGCAAAATTTCGTGAAGATTGGTCCATAACTGTGGCCTGTATCGTGTTTACAAATTATAATGGACAGACGGACGGACGGACGGACACACATGTCTAGATCGACTCAGCTAGTCGAGATATGACGATCGGCATACTTAAAGGTGGGTCTAGGACCAATATTTCGCGGCGTTACAAACTTTTGGGGCTGCACAAAGCTATAATACCCTGACAACATAGTTGTGTAGGGTATAATGAGTGTAAGAATCATTACCATTTGAATCATGCAATGATATATGAAGATTAAAAAAGCACACGGAAATAGAATTCGCCTTGGTTATTACGGCGAATTTGTAACCCAAAAATAATGGAATGTCATCCTAGGAACAATATCACAATTCTCCTATTAAATCAAATTTCCTATTCTCTTATAGTCCGAAATATAATGTTTACTTACAATCAACAAGGGAAAATAACAAAAAAAAAAAAACTTTCGATTTTTGTCAGCGGATATAAACACACACTTGATAAAAAGTAATTACTCGACGAACTATGAAAACTTTGATGTTATCCACTAGATGGTAAACTGGCAAAATGGCAGAACTTCTATACATTTCTATAATCCAGTTTGAACAAAATAAAGAAGTAGAAAAACGTCAATAATTTGATAAGTAAATTATCTTCTCAGCATAGAAGAAGTTCATAAATGGCGCCATATTTCATGTTAAGATGGGAAACGGAAACCTGTTATTCAAAATAAAGTGTTGCCGCCACTGGTGATCATGAAGCCCCAAGTCGCCCAATTATTAATATTAATGTTCTGTATTCACATGTATAAGAAATATCGATAACATGCATCGATTATTGATAATTATCACATACTCCTTCTTTATACATTGTTCTTCTCGTACTAAAAAATGAATTTAGAAGTAAGGAGTTTAATGCGTAAGAAAATCATCTTTCTTTTGCAATAGTTGGTCAAACAATTAACACACTGATTAAATTAGATGGTTTGAAACCCAAAAGTATGTAAAAAATATAACTTCAGTAGTGTTGGCGGGTTTTTTGGGATACCATTTGTCAGGTCTAATCCCATTTTGTTGTTTTTATAAAAAAAAAACTATTTATTAGTGGGGAATGTATGGCATTGTCCGCCGAGGGGTAAGGCAGGGAAGACTTTAGTTTCGGATCTCGACACTGATCCTCATCAGTTCCCATAGTTTTTTCTCCCCAGAAGCTATAAATAGCTTCTTTACAAAAAAAAAACCTTTAAAACCCAAATGTCTCTTGTGACAATTCGAAGTTCTTACGTTACCAGCGATACGACCCCATATATAGCGCTCATATATTTTTCGTCCAATTTAATGAAAATATTGCACCAAAGACTTAAACTTTGACCGATTATCACAATATTTTGCAAAAGGTACAGATGTTAGTATAGCCAAACGTATGTCAAGCTTCGTTGAAATCGGTTGATATTTCGATATAGATCCCATATATTTTTCGTCCGATTTTAAGTTAACGATGCACAAAGTTCCTCACGTTTGCCCGACTGACACGAAATTTTACACAACGTACAAAGCTATTATAGCCTAAAGTGTGTCAAGTTTTGTTGAAATCTTTTCAGATTTGGAAAAATCTTCGCCGCATTAAAGGTTAATGGTGCACGAAGAGTCAAAGTTTGGTCGATTGACACATAATATGTTAAAACGTACTGAAGTTTGTACAGCCTTACGTGTGTCAAGTTTTGTTGAAATATGTTCAGATTAAGATAATGCACCCATATATATTTTAGGTTAATGGTGCACCAAACTCCTCATGTTTGACCTATTGACAAGGAATTTTGCATACATATAATATTGTTATTTTGTAGAAATTGGTACAGATGCATACATAGATCCCATATATATAATATTTTCGAACGACTTCATGATAATTTGCAACCAAATAATCATCGCGTGCTACAGCATACCGAATATCTTGTGTCAACTTTGCTATAAATCATTGTAAATTGATTTATAGCAAGGTTGACCAATTAATTTAAATTTAGCACAGACTCCAGAATGATGTGTATGTATTGACGTTATTCGGTTCACATATACATACAGATCACATATTTAAGTTCGTCCAATTTAATGTCAATGGTCCTACAAAATGTGACGTTTGTTAGGATTATTAAATTGCAATTGTTTTTATAAGGAATTGTAGTTAAAGCGAACACAGTATTATTCCGCTTGTTTAACACATAATTTAAATGAACAGTCATTGCATACATTCGTAAACCATGTTTGATAACACAATTTCCACTATGCATTGAGACTATACATTGAGAGATCAATCATGATTTAAAATTTTTGTGTGTTTTCAACCGGCTGGCAAATGGACGTTTATTACATTGAAGATTTGTAACATTGTGTATATGTATTTAAAGACTTCGATGATAAGAATTGACATGAGTGTCCCCTTAAAAAAGAAAGTTCAATGCCTCAAGTATTTCCTTAAATTCAATAATACTGCCATGTTTGTCTGGCTTATTTATCGACTGCATAGGAAGGAGAATGGGTCACTATCTTCTTTTTGGTATTGTATTTTTCACTTTACACTGAAATACTACTAGGACGTTTTTATAAGCTAGTTCGTTTCCAAAAATAACTTTATAGTCTGCATGACAATTAAATTGTTTCTTTCCTTTCGATTCCGTTAAATCTAGAAATAAATCAAAATTCGACAAAGTTCCTTAATGAAATTGTGAAATGTACCATTCACACATTCCGACAAGCAATGATATTATCAAATTGTACATTGTTCCATTTCATTGCCTCTTATTCGTAATCAATTCGTTATGCTTTGTCCAGATAATTATTTTGGGTGCAATGAAGTGAACACTTTTTCACTTTTTTCTTTGTTTTTTTATTTTTTAGATGGTGGAGCCTCTGTCTACTCCTGATTGCCATTCCCATTCTATAGAGGTTTTTTGTTTGTCAGAAGTGAATTAAATTTGCTCTGTATAAAGTCCAATTTGACGAAAAGGGAATGCAAGATTTCTAATTCAGTGAACTATACAATAAAGGATTGAAAGGAGTTCATTGGCATGAAGACAATATTCTTGGGGTAGATATCATATGACTTCCGTTTTTGTTTTATAAAGGACAGGCAGCAAGGCTGTCTTTATTGTAGACTGTTGCCAGGAAAAATACATGATGTATGCTACATGTATTACAAATACATCTGAAAGATATAAGTTCGTCTAGACCGAACCTAATATGTTTTAAAACAATAAATAAAATAGTAAAGATAACACAAACCACTACGAAAGAAAGCGAACCCGTAAATGAAAGTTTTTGTATGAATGTTTTCAATAAAGATGGGGACTAGGTATGTCTTACTACAGCTATTAATTCTTCTAAATTAAAGCCGATAGAATATCCCAAATCGGGAACGTTTACATGGGAACTATACCATATTATTGCTTGGATAAAAGACTAGCAATCCCAGTAAAATGACAATAAAATCATTTTTCACGTTTTAGAATCAATATGGTACGCTATTCCAAACTTCGTCTCAATCGGATAAAATTTTGGAGTTTGGAGCACAATTTTTTTTAAATCGGTCGAAAATCAGAGTTATATCTAAATCTGAACCGATTTCAACGAAACTCATCACATGCAAAGAAACTATGTTGTATACTTGTCGGATCACAATTAATCTCTCAATACTTAAATTAAAAAGTTTGGAAATTAACTACTACATCCGCAATTTTTGTAAATGGTGCACCATTTACAATAAATCGTAGGAAAATATATATGAGAGCTATATCTAAATCTGAACCGATCTCAACAAATAAGGTTCGTCTTTGGGCCAAATTTCATCTAAATCGGATCAGAAATGCTACCTGTACTTTGCTCTCAAAAATACCAGGACGGACAGACGGACATGCATAAGTCGACTCAGAAAGTGAAACTATTCATATCTCAAAATTCCTTTTCCTTGGGTCTATCTTGACTCCGTTTGCCTGTTTCAAACATATGCGCAAAGATATAATACCTTGTGCCACATTGTGGGGAAGGGTACAAAAACTGCATCAAATTTAATTCAGCATTCACTCCAGGAAAAGAAAGATATATTCAGTAAACATGTCCAGAATGTGGTACAATTACAGTTACAATTAATATTTCCCAATATTTGTTTGATCGATTAAATGTCAACAACTTCTCTACCTTGACCTTCATTATCATGTAATGTTCGGCTTATAATTGTGGCGTCTATAGCGACTATAAAACTGACAAAAATAAAGTTTTCTGTCCATTTTATCCCCGAAATATCATCTGATTATAATTGAAAATTATAGGTGTTGCCCTTGACCATAACGTGAACCTCATGCAAAATGTCCTAGTCATCAGCGCCACATTTCTGCCATCTACTGTGGTAATGTTAGAATACATAGAAACCGCCTAGTTTAAGTACAACTCTCGCATTTGGGTGCGTACATCAATATAATAAATATCAATTTAAAGTTCAACCACTCCTTTTGGTGTGACATTGAGATGTCAACGTCCGTCACTAGCATATATAGCCTTAAAAGTCAAATTTTAAGTCGCATATTAAAACAAAATGGAACATTTAGAAGATCTGAATTTCAACCAGACTGATATCGGTAATAATTACCAGGTAATGACTATGGTGCCGAAGCTATCCCGGGTAGGGGCAAATTCGTCGAATTTGATTTTTTTACAATAATGTAAAAAATTTTAAATAATATTAATTTATTATAGGTTTTTGATTTTTTTACAATAATGTAAAAAATTTTAAATAATATTAATTTATTATAGGTTTTTGTCCATTATAATTTGTACTAGTTTTTATACCCTGGCCAATGAAGACCCCTATTGTTTTTGGGAAAGATCGGTTAATATTTAGGGGATGAAATGGACCAAATACTAAAATTTTGTCGGTTTTTCTGGTCGCTCCACAGGCCGCAATAATGGCCCGAACATCGTGAAATTTTGCATGGAGAAGGGGGTCGGGCCAAAGAATAAGCATGCCTGTTTTGATAAAGATCGGTCAATATTTAGCGGGTCAAATGGACTCTGACTTTTGTGTGAAAAATGACAAAATTTTTATTCTATAGCATATATATTTACCACTGAAGGACATAGACCCGGGAAGTTGATATTATATCCAAGAGGAGTGGTTGACCTTTAAATTAAGACCAATTATATTATTGTATGTGCTCGGATGTGAGAGTTACACCTAAATATTTACAAGTATCTCCGTATTCGTATATTATTTAGTAACCCATTATCACTCTAGAGAGCGGAACTATATCGCTGATCGCTTTGAAATGTTCCATGAGGTTCCGGGTATGGTCAAGGACAACGCCTCTAAATTTCGGTGATGATCAGATAATAATTTTGGAATGAAGTGCACCGAAAACTTAATTTTTTGTGTTATTTTCGAGTCGATCTATAGACCACAAATGAAAGCCGAACATCAAAACACAACCCACGGTGAAGGAAATCTTGACAATAGCTGTACTGAATACTCGTAATATGTCAGTGTGAGGAAGAGGTGCTGTTTACCTCTATCGGGCAAGAGGGTGCAAATATCACGAAATATTGCCCAGGCTCGGAATAAATATCCGCAGAAAATTTGAGTTCCTTGGTAGTTGTGTAGGGTATCGTATGGTCGGCCCCGTCCGACTATACTGCTCCGCTCACTGGTTATAATTACGTATCAGACGACAATAACCAGCCATAAAGTTTTTGCATCTGTTGAATAAGTAATGAGATATAGAGCTCTATAAAAGTGCCGAATGTGCCCCAGTCTCCCCTACTATCAATTTCTCGGGAGCATATGCTTCAGGATTAAACATATATTTTCTATTTTCCCAATTTTTCACACAATAGTCTGGGCCCATTTGACTCGCCACATATTGACCGATCTTCACCAAAAACAGTCCGCTTACTCTATGATAAAGCACTCTTCCTTGTGTAAAATTTTGTGATGTTCAGGTCATAATTGTGTGGACCTTAGAGCGACCAGATAAAAAAACTTTTGATCTATTTCAATAGGGTTCTTATTTGACCAGAACCGGTCCTACATGCAAAATTTCGTGACGTTTGGTCAATAACTAGACGATATCTGACGGTATCTTTATTTCGCGGCATTACAAAATCTTTGTGCCGCCCAAAACTATAATACCCTAACAATATAGTTGTGTAGGGTATAACTATTCGAAATCCGAACGGATTTTAACGTAACTCAATATACATCAATTCTAGGCCATATTTGGTAAATATTAAGGAAGCTGTAGCTTCTGAATCAAAACATATTTTTTGCCAATTTCAGTACAATTCGACCTTGTGCCATATAAATGAGATGTGCCAAATTTGATCCTCTTTGGATCATAAATACGACCTGTACATTGTTCAAAATTATACATTGATTCGAAATTAATTCCATGTATTTAATCAAAAGTAGGTATGGGATTCTCTTGTTTCCATTTAATAAACGCAAATCAAGATAATTAATGTTTTTAATTCAAAAGTCTGTCTGATGGTATATTTCTTTCGATTATTAGCATTTCTTTGCATCGTTTATTCCAGAATCCCGAGGCTTGTTTGAGACCATATAACCCCTTTAGCAGCTTGCATACTTTATCAGAACTATCTTCGTATCCTACTGGCTGCTACATGTATATATCTTCTTCAAGTGTGCCGTATAAAAAAGCCGTCTTTATATCAAATTGTGTCAGATGGTAGTTATTCAAACTTGACAAAGCCAAAATCATTCTAATTGACGTAAACTTAGCCACTGGGCTAAATATTTCCTTGTAATCTTGTCCAAATTTTTGTGTAAATCCACGAACAACTAATCGTGCTTTGAACCGTTCAATAGCATCATCCTTGTTCTTCTTTATTTTATACGCCCATTTGTTAGATATAATACTTTTTCCTTTTGGCAAATCTACAAGCTGCCAAGTTCCATTTTTATACCCTTCACCACACTGTGGTACAGGGTATTATGTCTTTGTGCATATGTTTGTAACAGGCAAAAATAATCGAGATAGACCCATGGTTCCTTTTGAGAATATGCATAGAATCACTTTCTAAGTCGATTTATGCATGTCCGTCCGTCCGTCCGTCTGTCTGTCGATGTTAAATTGTAAACAAAGTACAGGTCGCATTTATGATCCGAATTGGATGAAATTTGGCACAGGTCACTTATTCGGCCCAAGGACGAACCCTATTGAAATTGGGAAAAATCGGTTCAGATTTAGATATAGCTCCCATATATATATTTAACCGATTTAATGTAAACGGTCCCTATATATCTTTCGATTTGCACGAAATTTGGTGCAGGCTAATCATTTAGGTCTATAATGATGTCTGCCAAGTTTCGTGAAAATCGGTCCAGATTTAGATATAGCTCCCATATATAGTTTCGTCCGATTTCAGGTAAATGGTGCCCCAAAGTCCCTATATATCTTTTGATTTGCACGAAATTTGGCATAACGTGCTGAATTAAGCCTAGAGTGATGTCTGCCAAGTTTCGGGAAAATCGGTCCAGATTTAGATATAGCTCCCATATATAGGTTCGTCCGATTTCATGTAAATGGTGCCCCAAAGTCCCTATATATCTTTTAATTTGCACGAAATTTGGCATAACGTACTGAATTAAGCCTAGAGTGATTTCTGCCAAGTTTAGAGAAAATCGGTCCAGATTTAGATATAGCTCCCATATATAGTTTCGTCCGATTTCATGTAAATGGTGCCCCAAAGTCCCTATATATCATTCGATTTCCACGAAATTTGGCATAACGTACTGAATTGAGCCTAGAATGATGTCTGCCAAGTTTCATGAAAATCGGTCCTGATTTAGATATATCTCCCATATATAGTTTCGTCCGATTTCATGTAAATGGTGCCCCAAAGTCCCTATATATCTTTCGATTTGCACGAAATTTGGTACAGCCTATTCATTTAGGTCTAGAATGATGTATGTAAAGTTTCGTGGAAATCGGTTCAGATATAGCTCCCAGATATAGTTTCGTCCGATTTCATGTAAATGGTACCCCAAAGTCCCTATATATCTTTCGATTTGCACGAAATTTGGCATAACGTGCTTAATTGAGCCTAGAAGGATGTCTGCCAAGTTTTATGAAAATCAGTCCAGATTTCTATATAGCTCCCACTTATATATAGCTCCCACTTATAGTTTCGTCCGATTTCATGTAAATGGTGCCCAAAGTCCCTATATGTCTTTCGATTTGCACGAAATTTGGTACAGCCTAATCACTTAAGTCTAGAATGATGTATGTAAAGTTTTGTGAAAATCGGTCCAGATTTAGATATAGCTCCCATATATAGTTTCGTCCGATTTCATGTAAATGGTACCCCAAAGTCCCTATATATCTTTCGATTTGCACGAAATTTGGCATAACGTACTGAATTGAGCCTAATGTGATGTCTGCCAAGTTTCGAGAAAATCGGTCTATATAGCTCCCATATATATGTCATGTTAATAGTCCTGTTTAATATACCCATAGTGGTGAAGGGTATCATATAGTCGGCCCCGTCCGACTTTACTACTTTCCTTACTGGTTAATCAAAGACTTGTGCTCTTCATCCATAGCATGCTTCCACTGCTTACTATACTCACATGAAAATGCATCTTCAAAGGAATTAGGCTCATCGGCTTTATCTATGAATGCGTAAAACATTTCATCAATATCATCAAATACCTTCGAACGAAGATTATACGGATGTCTTTTGTTGTTTGTTGCGGATGGTTGGGTTGACACTAGACATCTGCATGAATGCACAAAAACACCACCCATGAGTCACTCACACAAAGTAATGGCTTCTATCTATATATATAAAAATGAATTTCTGTTTGTTTGTTTGATAGGTGTTACCTATAGACTCCCAAATTACTGAACGGTACTTAATTTTTTGGTGGAGGCAGGGGAAACAGTAGCCCCCATACAAATTGCCCCCTTTTTGGGATAAGAATTGGTAATTTATACCAAGATCTTAGTAAATATACAAACCATAGATATAAATTATACCATGGTGAATATACATTTTTTTTATCAACTCCACAAACCACTTTTCTTTTGGAGTTGCCAATTCGCAATTTGTTTGCATGAATGTGATGGTGGAAATGATAGAGGCAGAAATATTAGCGAGAAAGAGTTGTACTGAATAACAAGTACAGTAAATAAATGTACTGTATGCCTAAATTAGGCTATTCACAAAATGTGCCATTGGTTGTATTTGCTAAGCGTTTTATACCCTTCACTACACTGTGGTACAGGGCATTATGTCTTTGTGCATATGTTTGTAACAGGCAAAAGGAAACGAGATAGACACATGGTTGCTTTTGAGAATATGAATAGAATCACTTTTTAAGTAGATTTATGCATGTCCGTCCGTCCGTTCGTCTGTCTGTCCATGTTCAATTGTAATCAAAGTACACGTCGCATTTACGTTCCGAATTGGATGAAATTTGGCATAGGTCACTTATTTGGCCCAAGGACGAACGCTATTGAAATTGGGAAAAATCGGTTCAGATTTAGATATATCTCCCATATATATTTTCGTCCGTTTTAATCTAAATGGTGTACCAAAGTCCCTATATATCTTTCGATTTGCAGGAAATTTGGCACAGCGAACTGAATTATGTCAAAAATGATGTGTGTTAAGTTTCCTGAAAATCGGTCCAGATTTAGATATAGCTCCCATATATATTTGATTCTTATATCTTAAGAGGGTTATTCTTATTCTAATATCTTAAGAGGGTTACAGTTTTCCACTTCAAAATTTCTCTATCTTCCTTACAAATAAGCATTATCCCTATAAAAATTGGCGTGGTACAATGGCGGTTATGTACTGTCCATTGCATTACATCTATCTATATATATGGAATAGACAACAAAATCGCACAAAATCGGACAAACTTTTGTTATTTGGTACTTCATTTAAATGAAATCGGAAATAAATATGGAAGCTATTTCTAAACCTGAAACGACTTCAATCCAATACGCTATGCAATATTTCATGTAAAGCCAAAAGACATAGGATCTTCCATTTGCACCATTTACATAAAATCGGACAAAACTGTATATGGGAGTTATATCTAAATCTGAACTGATTCCAACAAAACATGTCAAAGCATACATCAAAATCCCGACCAAATTTAGTACATTTTGCTCAACCGGATAAATATTTTCAGTATGGTGCTTCATTTACATAAAATCGGACGAAAATATTTATGGGAGCTATATCTAAATCTGAACCGATTTTCTCCAATATCAATAGGGTTCGTCCTTGGGCCAAATAAGTAACCTGTGCCAAATTTCATCCAAATCGGATCATAAATGGGAACTGTAAATTTCTCACAAAAATACATGGACGACTCAGAAAGTGATTCTATGTATATTATCAAAAGGAACCACGAGTCTATTTTGATTCCTTTTGCCTGTTACAAACATATGCACAATGACATGATACCCTGTACTACAGTGTGGTGAACGGAATAAAAATAGTATATATTGCAGCTGCTTACTAATTGTTTATATTTATATGTTTTTAAAATTTAACGTTAATAACTTAAGCAGGGGCAGCGAAGCGCCACGGGTCCCGCTAGTATATATATATATATATATCATGGTTTATCATGGTCACGGGGGTACTACGGTACTTTTTTGGGTAAAAAGGTATTGAAAAAAGTACTATTGTACTGAATTTTCCATCCCTGAGAACAACACATCTTCGGTGGTTGAATTCATTTGCACTCATTCAATATTGGTGTGTACTCTGAATACGTCTTAACACCCATGAATGCGGATGGACATTCATTGTACGAGTACATTCTTGCAGATGTCTAGTTGACACTTCTGGAACATCTTGTACAGACTCACTGACATCTGGCCGAGTTGACCGATTACCTTCTTCAGAAATTTCTTCAATATTCATTTCAGGTGTACAATGTGAGTATTCTTCCTTTATGAAAACATCCCGAGATATCATAACTCGTTTTTCGTCTGGTATCCATATGCGATACCCTTTGCAATGCTCTTCATATTCCATTCCACTTCCGTCGCTTTTCCTTTGGAACGTGTACATAAGCAGTTAAGGCGAATATGTGTAAGGCGCTAATATCAGGAGTACTGCCAAACCACAATTCATAGGGAATTTTGTCTTTATTGGGACATCTGCCAGTCCTATTTAGCGTATATACAACGTTGTTCACGGCCTCACCCCAATATTTCAATGAAAGACCTTTACTGTGGACCATTGATCTTCCAGCTTCGACAATAGTTCTCATATCCCTTTCAGCTCGACCGTTTTGTTCCGGAGTATATGGGGTTGTTCTTTGATGTATTACTTTATAGGAACTCAATATTTCACATACCTGCTTGTTAACGAATTCAGACCCATTGTCAGAACGAATAATGCGAACCTTTTTTCCAGTTTCTGCTTCCACTTGATCCACTTTTTCATGACCATCGGAACTTCAGATTTCTCTTTAATGCAGTATACGTGACGATAATTCGAATAATTATCTCTGAATAGTAACATATACCGGGATCCTCCCAAAGACAATTCTTGCATGGGACCGCAAAGATCTGTATGAATGAGATCACCAGGCTGATAAGCTCTATTTTGACTTTCTTTAACACTAGAAAGACGGGAATTTTGTATATACCTATATTGCCTAAAATCGGTCAAAATGACCTCATTCTGAAAGATTTTTTATTGTGTAAAGAAATTTTTTTAAACAATTTTTTTTAATATTTTTTACATTATTTACAATCATACAAAACGTTGCTATTATCTGTTTTCGGTGGTAGGGCTCTCGAGTTTTCCCTTTGGAAAAATAAGAGCGCGGACAAAATGTTCGAAAAAGAGGAAGTCTTTACTCTAAGAGTGAAATCGACTGGAAATATAAAATTTATTTTTCCCGATTTGTATGTTCGTTTGTGTTTCTAGAGTAGCAAACGGGTTTCGATGTTGTTGTACTGATCTGGTCATATAAGAAATTTACTTTATACAATAAGAAAAGTAGTTTGATTATTTAATATTTCACAAAAGGTCAAAATGACCGCTTTTAGGCCATGTAGGTATAGCACATGTGAATACGGGGAATGAAAGAGGGGAGGAAGCAGCTACTATGATTAATAAACGTAGTTCTATGTGGTACAAAAAGTCACCAAATTTTAAAAAGCTGGGTCATAATATACACAATTGTTCTTGTAATTGAAATTGAAAAACGGTCAAAATGACTTCTTTCGGCAATCTAGTGTTAAATGGTTTTCGTTGCTGCTTCCCATCATACAACCTTCACAAAAGAAATCTTCTCCAGTACATTTAATGTTATTCCAATACGTCCTTTACATGCTCTTTTCCTTGGTGACACAACCTTTCATGCCAAATGCGTAAACTATTCACCTGTTCCCTAGTATTGGCTTCAGCAATCGTTGGAACTTTCACCCTTATCATCAACTCGAAATGTTTGGACTGTTTTCGTATTCCTTTCAATACCACATTTCCATTATATGCGTACACACATTGATTTCCCTCTGCTTTCATGGTATATCCTTTATTAATTATACCCTACACAACTATGTTGTCAGGGTATTATAGCTTTGTGCAGCCCCAAAAGTTTGTAACGCCGCGAAATATTGGCCCTAGACCCACCTTTAAGTATACCGATCGTCATATCTCGACTAGCTGAGTCGATCTAGACATGTGTGTCCGTCCGTCCGTCCGTCCGTCTGTCCATTATAATTTGTAAACACGATACAGGCCACAGTTATGGACCAATCTTCACGAAATTTTGCATGTAGGATGGGTTCTGGTCAATGAAGACCCCTATTGTTTTTGGGAAAGATCGGTTAATATTTAGGGGATGAAATGGACCAAATACTAAATTTTTGTCGGTTTTTCTGGGCGCTCCACAGGCCGCAATAATGGCCCGAACATCGTGAAATTTTGCATGGAGAAGGGGGTCGGGCCAAAGAATAAGCATGCCTGTTTTGATAAAGATCGGTCAATATTTAGCGGGTCAAATGGACCCTGACTTTTGTGTGAAAAATTACAAAATTTGTATTTTATTGCCTATATATTTGCCACTGAAGGACATAGACCCGGGAAGTTGATATTATATCCAAGAGGAGTGGTTGACCTTTAAATTAAGACCAATTATATTATTGTATGTGCTCGGATGTGAGAGTTACACCTAAATATTTACAAGTATCTCCGTATTCGTATATTATTTAGTAACCCATTATCACTCTAGAGAGCGGAACTATATCGCTGATCGCTTTGAAATGTTCCATGAGGTTCCGGGTATGGTCAAGGACAACGCCTCTAAATTTCGGTGATGATCAGATAATAATTTTGGAATGAAGTGCACCGAAAAATAATTTGAAAACAATGTATTTCGATGTAACGGAGTTTGAGGTATGCCACACAACACTCGGGAAATATTATTACCCCCAACATCGTCAAAATGCGTACATAATTTAATTTTTTTAAAAAAGTATGGAGGAATGTGAGATGAATATTTTAATTAAATCATGTAAGCAATTAACACGAGAGCTGTAAAAAATATGAAATCACTTTATTTCTAAAATGCCATTACATACATTCATATAAATGAAATATTTCTTATCAAGTCCGATCCCATAACAACATACATGGAAACCTATTTGTATTACATACATGTGAATAATTAATTAATTTTATCAAATGTGAACATGTATCAATTGTGAACATCATCTACTAAAGCTGTTTCTATTTGAATTTAAAGTATGTTAAAGAGACATTTATGTGCATAGATGCACATATTTGGAAGTAAATAAAGCAATATTTAATGTATTTAAATAATTTAGGATTGAAAAGTTGTGTTTTACAAAAGAAACCCCTAAATGTTGTCTTGATATTATAAAACACATACTTGCAATTACCCTGCTTGTTCTGAAGGTATAGTCTATTTTAGGTTTCAGTATGAGCAGTTATATTGAAGAATATGACAATAAGAAAATATCGAAGACGATGCCCCATTCAATAGTCAACTATAGTTAAATCGATGAATGTTAGTGCCGCGATTGACTTCATCCTGTCCTCCAATTGTCAAGGATGAATAGGCATGTAGGTTTTTATGTGATAATTCCGGCTATGTTAAAACATCTACACCGACATTGTGGCTTAACTAATCCCCCTTGATTTGGATTAATCGACAATGGAAACTTTTTTCCTGAAAGATCTCACCTAATAAGTTCAATTTATGTTTTTTATATTTTGACTAAAATATTTATATACTAGCAGTTCTATTATTCTAAACGAGTGATTAGATTTTATAACTTGCAATATGGTTGGCTAAGGTTAACATGTTCCCAAACAATCTCACAGACATCCAACAACAATTCAACTTAGTATCAGTTATTTTATTTACCATGAACTCATTTTCTCTATTTGTTTCTTAGTTCCAATTATTTACACAAATTATAAGTGTAAATGTAAACCTCAAATATTAGTTCAATGAAATGTAAATTGAATGTAACCACATACCTTGTAATTGTCTCAATTCTGTTTGCATTTCGATGAATATCCGAATAACAATAAAATTGGAATTGAAATATTAATTTTCGTAGAATTTTTAATTGAAATGTTTGTATAATGTCCAGACATTTCTAATTATTTGTTGCATTTACTTTGTTGATTTTTGGTCTTTTCTTTAATGAATATTTTAAAATGTTTACTGAAATTGATAATAAGTGGCTTGTCTTGAATTGGATATAAATTATTATGTAAGAGCAATGGTAATTTTAAATGAGATTGCAAATCTTGTGTCTCCAACTATCCCAAAAATTAAATAACCAAAATCTAAGAGACTAACATCTTTTGGGTGATGTTAGAACGATTAAGAGTACGTAATAAATCTTTTAAACGTAAGATGTACTGCATTAACAAGAAATCAAATCAATCAAGAAATCAAAAAAGAAACAAATCAAAATCAAATCGTAGTTATTATACCCTCTGTTATGAGGTGGACCTTTAAAATACGTAACATCTATCAGAATTTTTTAGTGGCGCCCGGCGGTTAGAAAAATCTCTGCAAAACTCACAATACCGAAAATGGCCAATTCACAGAAATGACGAAATCGACAAAGATCACGCATATCAAGTGAATTAAGGGGACCCCCCCCATTCTCGGGGTCAAAATTTTTGTTGACTTAATTCCAATCTACACTAATTCAAGAATGTCCCTGCAAAATTTCAAGTAAAAATCTCAA
>NW_026877584.1:0-22369 GCF_032173495.1 Musca vetustissima
TCACCGGTTTGTGAATATAAACGATATGCAGTGGAATCGAGTGAATGTAGTAATCCACCCACGGCAGAAGAGCGAATAACAGACAATCGGTGTCTCCGGTGAATTTTTCGATGCGTGGCAAACACAATGATAATTTAAATACTCAATATCTTGTGAGGGTGTAATATAAACGAAAATACCTAAAATGAGGCCTTTAAAAAATTTATCATATTTACCATTGTGTAAGAAAATTCGAATGAAATCTTCAAAATACTAAAAATAGTGACGGCCATGTGGAAATGTGGTCTGACGTATATCAGTTGATATACCTAACAACCAGATTTCAAAATACTAAAAATAGTGACGGCCATGTGGAAATGTGGTCTGACGTATATCAGTTGATATACCTAACAACCAGATTTCAACAGCCAGATATCCAGATGTGGCTAAATCGGTTTACTCTGATCAATATATGACAATTCATGGGAAAAGAGTTTCTGGTCTGGAAGGTTGACTTTTTAAGCCACATAGACCAATATGCCTCAGGAGCCTCTAAACCAACGACGGAAGGCGTCTTCCCTTCCCTGTTTTCCCTTTTTCATTGAAACGTTGACATTAAGCTAATCCGAAAGAAACCCAGTAAGGAAAGTTCAAAAGTCTAACGGGACCGAATATATGAGTACATACAGGAGATGCTAATATGTACAATATCCTGCATATAGAACAGACATAGCATCTTTAGAGAACCATTGAAATGGAATCGAGCGAAACTAAATGTTTGATTAAGGTATTGGGAATATTGGGTTTTTTGGTGGACCATTTATATAAAATAGGTTGAACCTATATATGAGAACTATATCTAAATCTACGCGGTGCAACATTTTGTATTGGAATTGCAGAATTCTTGATACAAAATATATATGGGAGCTATATCTAAATGTGAACCGATTAAAAAAAAAACTTCATATATATGAACTTATTTCAGGTTGTTTACAAAATGTTCCAATTCGGACATCGGATTAGTGACCTACGGTTGAAAAACGTTGTCTAAAATCTCCATGATATCATATGGGGCTATACCAAAACTTGTAAGGAATATGTCCTCTCCAATGAGAATTTATAATATAAAATAAAAACCGATTCTGTTAAACAACGTACCTAATATCCCTAAAATACCGAATATGGAGGCTACCCCGAAACTTGAGTCAATATTGATTTTTGTTAACCCTATACCAGGCCAATTTTTTAATCACTTCCTCTTCAAATATCCACAGTCTGTTTTCCTAGTAAGACTATACATCATTTCTTAATTGATATCTGCCGTTATAACATACTTTTTAATAAATAATTCTTCATCGCATCTATCTAACATACAAAATTAGAGACAATTCGATGAACAACTTGCCCAACCCCCTGAAATACTGTAAAATGGTGGGTATCGCTCTATGGTAAGGCTACCCTGGAACATGAACTACAGAGGACTACCTAAAAAATTCCCCACTATTGATCATTCTCATTGGGAAGATCTTCTACCCAGTGAGTACCCAATAAAAATATGTACAAAATGTATCAATAATATTTGTACTGCAAAAACCCGAAATATTTACCAAAACCCCATACTCAGGAAAATATTTCGAGGTGTTGCAAATCGAATGCCAAATTTAGTATACCTAGCAGAATAAAAACACTTAACCTCACTGACCATACACACACTGCGCCAACCATACCAATCTCAAAATATTTCAAATTTTTCATATTGAACAATTCATAACAAATAATAGACAAAATTGTTCGTCCTCTTAACACCAAACAAAACCAAAAAAAGTGAGCATTCAAAATCTCAAAAGTGGTGTTGTATTGGTCAGTGTGTTGTTGCCATTCTGACTATGGTTGCTAAGTTGCTAACTTCCGTCCGTTTGCCTATTGAGTTACTTTTTTGCCACAATAATATTCATTGTCGATATGAAGTGAAATAAAATTCTGCAAAAGACACATCGGCAGCAGAAGCAGCAGCAATCTCAACAAAATAATACAACACACAAAAACTCTTCAAATATGTTGTTCAACAAATAAACAACAAAATCTCGGCATTGCTTTGTGAATTTCCCCCTGCGATATTGGTTGTTGTTGCTATTGCTTGTATCGCATATCTCGTATTGTGTTGTGTCGTATAAACAAACATCGGAGAACAACTCTTAAATCAACATACAAACCATTTGGCGCTCATCTCATACCAAGCTCTCATATCTCTACACTTTATGAACAAGTTCCGAGGGGGTTTGGGGGGAGGGGTGTAGAAATAAAAGTCATAGTCCTACTCAAACAATTTTCATATACCTACCTTTTATCATCGATTCATTGAATGTATGAATGAATCTGAACAGTTCATGTTCACCAAAAATATTCATTTGTTCGTTTGTCCCCCACAAATGCAGTTGCTGCTATCTTTGGCCTTCATTCTTCGCTTGCCAAATGTGTTCGATAACGGATGCTGTTATAGCTGCCGCTACCGGGGGGAGCGTCGAGGAAAAGCACAAACACACCTGAAATTGACAACAAAAGCCCATTGATTGTCGTCATACCTAGGAAACTCTTCCTCTGTCATAATGTTTGGAAAAATACACAATATCGGGTGTGAGAGTGTGTGTGTTTTTGTATGTTTGGGAAGCTTGTGGGTTGGAGTGTCGAGTTTGCTACTCTACCATTGATTATTGTTGTAGCTCAACGCATTTGACTTTATGAACAAAAAACCGAAATCTGACACATTGAAGCAACCAGGCAGACACCGATCCAGCAACAGTCATTCAGCAGCCAGCCATCCATTCATTCAATGTTTTGGCAAAGAAAGTGAACATCCAGTCAGTCAGGCAGTCAGTCATCGAATCTGCCAGCCAGTCAGCCAGCAGCAAGCAAGCCATTCAGCCACATTGGCATTTTGTTGTCACTGCAAGGATAGTAAATTTCCCACATTGACGTTATTGAGTTTATGGCAGGACTATCGACAATTCTCTAGGGCAAGGAGACAGTTATTGACATTCAAATTCAGTAGATAATTGAATTTCAGTAATGGGAAAAATCTATTGATTTTTTTCTTAGAACTATTTTACAAATTATTGTATTACAAGGCGAAACTTAAATTGTGATGAAATATGAGGACATTTTTAATAAAATTGTCCTGTTTACATATATAAATAAGGCGGAAATAAATTTTTTAGTAAAGCACAGTTTGAAACTTGTGAGATATGTTCAAATATTGTGGAAGGTCCATTGATCAATAGGATTAGAAATATTAAAGACAGAATTTAAAAATATTAAAGATTTTTGCCCTTTGGCAATGATACGGATTTCGGATGGTTTTGGAGGATTAGATCTGTAGGATTAGAAATATTAAGGACAGAATTTAGAAATATTAGATTATTATATTAAGGATATTAATATTTAGTTGAACGAATTGACTACGACCTTTACAAATCGAAAACTTTGTTCTCAATACTGTTGGTATGTGTTCTATTGGACGATGAGAAGGTTGAAGCCCTGGTCGAGCAAATTGATAGCTCCACGTTTTGCACAGCGAATGACGTTCCCCGATTACAGTTAGAATCATCACCCCTCAATGGACCGCCCAATTTCAGAACCTTGGAACGGCTGAACCTTTGGTGGTAATGTGTCTAAAATCTCCAAAATATTAAAAAATTAAACTTATATATAGGGGCCATTAAAACCATGGACCTATATTGTAAATTTTTATAACCTTCACCACACAGTGGTACAGAGTATTATGACTTTGTTCATATGTTTGTAACAGGCAAAAGGAAACGAGATAGATCCATAGTTCCTTTTGAGAATATGCATAGAATCACTTTCTGAATCGATTTATGCATGTCCGTCCGTATGTCTGTCCGACCGTCTGTCGGTCCGTCTGTTGATGCTAAATTGTAAAGAAACTACAGGTCGCATTTAAAATTCGATTTGGATGAAATTTGACCCAAGTCACTCATTTGGTCCAAGGACGATCCCTATTGAATATATATTTTCGCCCGATTTTAGGTAAATACCCTTCACCACACGGTAGTACAGGGTATTATGTCTTTGTGCATATGTTTGTAACAAGCAAAAGGAAACGAGATAGATACATGGTTCCTTTTGAAAATATACATAGAATCACTTTTTAAGACGATATATGCATGTCCGTCCGTCTGTCCGTCTGTCTGTCCATGTTAAATTGTGAACAAAGTACAGGTCGCATTTATTATCCGAATTGGATGAAATTTTGCATACGTCACTTATTTGGCCCAAGGACGAACCCTATTGAAATTGGGAAAAATCGGTTCAGATTTAGATATAGCTCCCATATATATTTTCGTCTGATTTAAGGTAAATGGTGCACCAAAGTCCCTAAATATCTTTCGATTTGCACGAAATTTTGCACAACGTATTGAATTAAGCCTAGAATGATGTGTGCTAAATTTCATGAAAATCGGTTCAGATTTATATATAGCTCCCATATATATTTTCGTCCGATTTAAGGTAAATGGTGCACCAATGTCCCTAAATATCTTTCGATTTGTACGAAATTTGGCACAGCGTACTGAATTAGGTCTAGAATGATGTGTGCTAAGTTTCATGAAAATCGGTTCAGATTTAGATATAGCTCCCATATATATTTTCGTCCGATTTAAGGTGCACCAAAGTCCCTAAATATCTTTCAATTTGCACGAAACTTGGTACAGCGTACTGAACATAGTCTAGAATGATGTGTGCTAAGTTTCGTGAAAATCGGTCCCGATTTAGATATAGCTCCCATATATAATTTCGTCCGATTTTAGGTAAATGGTGTACCAGAGTCCCTATATATCTTTCATAATGAACTTTGTATAACCTATAAGTTAGATATAAATTCTGCATCGAATTCCCCAGGTGCGTCCGATTAGCACAGAATCATATAGAAGTTATTATGAAATAACGTGTGGCAAGTTTTGTTGAAATTAGTTCAGATTTAGATATAGTTCCTATATATTGTTTCGTCAGATTTTAAGTAATCGGTTCAAATTTCGATAGAGCTACCATATTTTCTCCCGATTTTAACTAAATGATGCACTAAGAACTCAAAAAAGGGCCGATATTCTGAGACAAGTTGCGATGAAATCGGCTTAGATTTCGATATAGCTTTTATAAATATTTTCGTCCGATTTGAAGTAATTGGTGCACCAAACTCCTCCTGTTTATCAGATATGGATCTAAATAATCAACGGGTATCCGACTGATATTTACATTGATTGATTTACATAATTTTGTCCCATTGTAAGAAGCAACTCTATATCTGACCAAATGAAAAATTTAGTATAGGTTGCAGAAAGATATGTTTATGGGTCCAATTTCATTTTACTGATCCTTCAAAAGTGCGACATCTGTTAAGATTCATCTGTTGAATATACCCAAAATGATGAAGGGTATCATATAGTCGGCCCCGTCCGACTTTACTACTTTCCTTACTGGTTTCATCCGATTTTTTGTAAATGGTGGCCCAAAGTCCCTGAAAAACATTAGATTTGCACGAATTTCGGCATAGCGTACTGAGTTAAGTCTAGAATGACGTGTGCTAAGTTTCGTGAAAATCGGTTCAGAGTTACATATAGCTCCTATATATACTTTTGTCCGATTCTATGTAAATGGTGCACTATTGATACACCGATTGACACAACTTACTGTAATTAATATAAATTAATCTCTGGCAAGTTTCCTTGCAATCGGTTCAGATATAGGTATATCATAGCTTCCATATATAATTTCGACTTATTCATGTTAACTGTACACCAAATAATCTGATTGAGATAAAATTGTAAACAGTTTGCTTTAAATCGATTTACAAAATTTAACATAGATTGCAGAATGACATGTGTAGGGATTGATGTTAGTCGGTTTACGTATAGATAAAGATCACATATTTAAATTCGTTCAATTTCATGTCAATGTTCATTAAAAAATACGACGTTTTTTAGGATACATATATAGAATATACCCAAAGTGGTGAAGGTTATCATATAGTCGGCCCAGTCCGACTTTACTACTTTCCTTACTGGTTTACTATACAGAATACCAATTGCAGCAACTTCTGCAAAAACATGGCTAAAAATGTCAAATACCCAAAAATACCCGGGACATCGACTCATATCGAGTAAGTAGTTTTCACTTTCTAAGAACCTTAAATACCAAATTATAGTCAATTCGTAAAAATGCGGCGAACACCAACGAAATACCCGAAAGTGAGACGGTGATATGGGACCTATATCGAAAACATTGTGAACATATGTTTTTCGTATTCTATTTGAATTAAAGTCTCTTTGGAATGCCCTAATAAATTTAGAGATCGACGTTGGAACGGTAAATGCAGCTTGCTTCAACAGGACCCTCGCATTCTATTTAGAAATGGGGACAGTGTAAATAAACTTAGGCCGACAATTAATCCCCTCTTAGATTCTGGAAAAAAATCCGACAGAAAGTATGTCACATATAACGACTTAACTGTGGCAGTGTATGCTAAGAGACCTCCAAGCCGAGTCGATAAGCTGTGGAAATGCGAAATGATGCCCCTATGCCTTCATTGGATCATCTACATTAAAATAGGATTTCCCAAAGATAGAGATTCATAATTTCAAGTAGACCTAGACCACATTTAAGTATACCAATCGTATCGTTAAATCTCGACTAGCTGAGTCGATCCAGATATGTGTGTCCGTCCGCCCGGCTGTCCATTATAACTTGTCACAGTTATGGACCAAACTTCACGAAATTTTGCATGTTGGATGCGTTCTGCCTAATGAAGGCCCCTATTGGATTTGATAAATGTCGGTTAATATTTAGGGATGAAATGGACAAAATACTTAATTTTTTTCGGGTTTTCTGGTCGCTCCAGAGGCCGCAATTATGTCCCAAACATTGCGAATTTTAACATGGAGAAGAGGATGGGGTCAAAGAATAAGCATACCTTGATAAAGATCGGTCAATATTTAGCGGCTCAAATGGACCCTAACTTTTGTGTGGAAAATTACAAAATTTGTATTCTATGACGTATATATTTATACGCCATAGAAGAACATAGACCCGAAATATTTACAGCATTTCCCAGAGGAGTGTTTCATCTGTAAATTGATACTAATTATGTTGTTGTATGTACTCGGATGTGGGAGTTACAATTAAATATTTACTGGTGTCTACGTATTCAGGTATTATTTACTAACCCATTTTTTCTATGAAGTTTCAGTTACGGTCAGGGGGAACCTCCATAATTTTCGGGGATGTTCTGATAATAATTTCGGATGAGGTGGACTGAATCCTTATTTTTTCTGTTTATAAGACGAATATCACAACACAACCCACGGAGAAGGCAATCTGGACAAGTATAGAAGGGATGTACTGAATATTGGTAATATCCGGATAATATGTCAGTGTAAGAAAAACCTCTTCTTCTTTTCGGCTCCCTCATATTTATAGCTGGGTGTGTTTTTTTCACTCTGACGAAGACTGTAGCCTTTTGTAATTCAGGAATGTCTCTTTTCCTCGTTATCTTAATTTTGGTTGTACAATCTATTGGTCTAATACTTGTCACTAATTTAAACATTTTTTGATTCAAATTCAAGCATTAGATAGTCCCTCATGAAAACACAGCTTTCCAGATCAATGGAGTCCCCTCTTTGAAGTAGGTGTTCCACGATTTGTTAATGATCACATTCATCACCTCCTTACCTCCGCTCATTACCATATGTTGCCGTGCTGTTCCTCTTTCGCAACTACCGGGATTCCCGGTCTTTGCGGAAGATTCCGACTCAGCGCTCATTTTCCCGATATCAGAGCCAGCTTCGCCTTTCTTCGTCAATGGATTCTCGTAACAGTCTCTTTTGACGTTGGGTTAGATCAGCTTTCTCTTATTATCGGCCGACGGGAAGCTATTTTTCTTCTTAACAGGTTTAACACTCACCTACTCTTCCGGAGACCTTATCCTCTTCGCAGCTTCCCAAGAAACGGAGGAAAAGTCAGGCCTATCCTTTTTAGCCTCTGTCTGATTCTCGCACTGTTTTTTCATCCGGTTCATTCTGCTCAACATCTCCTCTATCATCTTGATTTTTCTATGGGTGTAAATTATTTTTCCTAAAATATTAATATGGGAGGTTTTGGTATACCCCATTTTTTTTGAATTTTGATTTTGACGAATTAGCTGTAAATTGGCATACCGGGACAATGTTTCTACATAAAAAGATCACACCAATCGAATATCTGAAGTTTGGTAATTGTTTTCCTCCTGGCTGCAATTTACAATGCCATTACAAAATTTCCAATCGATTTTAGTTATTTTGAATGTCCACATCATGATATCAGGTGCCGTGCGGCCCGAACTTATAGAATCAGTATCGATCGAATTTATAGAATAATGTGATGTATTTTATATGAGATCTGTTAAAAAAGCGGTAAGGAGGGACCACAAAGCATTCGAGCCACGTAAAGGACATTAAAATATAATAAATTCACCTTGTCCTTATTAACATTTTCCATTTTCATGTATTAACGTTGACAACACATTTTGCATCGAAACACATACGACCACTTACAGTGCAATTGATCAGGATTAGCTTATCAAAAACAGCAGGATATTGCATTTCAATTCGGAGACCATTAGTGTTTTCTTTTTTTTTCTGCCTTTTCGGTGGAAAAATTCACTACATGCCCCTTTAAATTTCCGCTAATCGACTCGCTCTCTCTCTCACACACACACACTTTTATTTTTGCATTCTGGCAATGAGATTTCCACCTGAGTTGTTAATTGGCAATTGCAAGGCAAACTAATAAACAACATAGCCGAACGAAGAAGAACGACAATTACAGTTGCCGTTGCAGGATAAAGGGGAATGGACACAATGTGTTGGACTGAGAATGCCTTCAAAAGGTCTGTTGTTGTTGTTCATCCTGCTGGCACCGTGCTCCAGGAAAATCAAATGAAATGAATGACTGTTGCAAATGCAAGTGATACACACTTTGGAGGTGTGCATCAAAGAAGCAACAACAAAAGTTGCAACAGCATGGCAATGGTAACAACGGTTAAATAGTGCAGCAACATGGTTGTCAGCTACCACCATTAACCACCGCTGTTCTTGGCCCACGGTTTGATGATCATTAAAAATGACAACCCGATCATAATGAAAATTGAAGCAACAACAACATATCCACAGGCCCAATTCGTGTATGGACTGAGAGGGAGAGAGAGGGAGAATTTTTTAATGGCAACATTGAATGATGTTCGTGAAGTTGCTGCTGCTGCTTCGGATGATGATGACGTTGTTGGCATTTCTGCATTGCCAAAGTAAAGTGGTTTAAACAGGCGGCCAGTTAGGCGTTTGTGGATGCCCACTGGATGCCGAAACTACTATCAAACAACAACAACATCGACAACAACTGATGTTTGTTGTGCATCACTACATCCAGAACATGGTTAACTATGCAACTAGTCTTTGTTATTATTATTGTTACTGACTGCTGCTGTTGCTGCTGTTGTTGAATTTTCACCAACTACGGGTAGTGTTCGCTCCTTCGTTTGCTGGTTCGCTCGTTTGTTTGTTGCTCTTAGTTGGTAGTTGTTTTGCCAATGTTGCTGTTGTTTTTGTTGTTCTTAATGCTGTATGATTGTGTTAAACATAATTGCATATGATTATTGTGCTTGTTCAGGTGTGCAATTTATAACACTCCTCAAAATGTGCACCATCCCTGATGCCAGCCAGCCTGACATAGAGCACAATTTCCATCCATCCATTTATCCGTTCACCCGTCCCACTTGCAACATTGATATTTTGGAATTTGCTTATTTGTGTGTGTGTATATGTATTACAAACTCACTAATTTAGGAGAAATTTGTTGCAACTTATTACAATTGTATTGAAACTGTATGGTTTGGAGTGGTTGTTCAATTAAGGTTAGTTTTTAGTTGGATGATTTTTTGGAAATTTTTCACCATAAAGAGTGGAAACAAAAGGTAATTAGGAGTTAGTTGGCCAAGCGGAATTTGAAATTATATTCACTATAGTCTAATGAATATATGGGTGAAAGAAATCGACAGACTTTGTTTCATATTTTTAAAGCGAGATCTATTCCGAGATTTCCTACTTTTTAAAGAATGAAACCAGTAAGGAAAGTAGTGAAGTCGGATGGGGCCGATTATATTATACCCTTCACCACTATGGGTATATTAAACAGGATTATAACATAAAATTGGATGAAAAAAAATGTGATATTTATCTAAATGTGAATCTACGACTTCAAACAAATATAAATAGTTCATCCGTTGGGCTATGTCTGCATTTCTAGAAAACGCAACTAATTCTATGCTCAATTTTGTAAGTTGTGCAAAATTTGATGTCAATCTGACTAACATGAGGAGTTTGATGCCCAATTTATTTGAAATCGGGCGAAAATATATATGGAAGCTCTATCCAAATATTGAGCGATGTCAAACAAACTTGTCACAGGTTAAATTATACTAATTTCAGAACGTTTTGTTCCTATTGGTTCCTTAGTACGTCAATTACTTAAAATCAATCTATAATAAAAGGGAGCTATATCTAAATCTGGACCGATTTTCACGAAACTTGGCAGACAACATTCTAGGCTCAATTAAGTACGTTATGACAAATTTCGTGCAAATCGAAGGATATATAGGGACTTTGGTGCACCATTTACATGAAATCGGACGAAACTATATATGGGAGCTATATCTAAATCTGGACCGTTTTTCTCCAAACTTAGCAGACATCACTGTAGGCTTAATTCAGTACGCTATGCCGAATTTCGTGCAAATCAAAAGATATATAGGGACTTTGGGCACCATTTACATGAAATCGGACGAAACTATATATGGGAGCTATATCTAAATCTGGACCGATTTTCACGAAACCTGGCAGACATCATTCTAGACCTAAATGATTAGGCTGTACCAAATTTCGTGCAAATCGAAAGATATATAGGGACTTTGGGGCACCATTTACATGAAATCGGACGAAACTATATATGGGAGCTATATCTAAATCTGGACCGATTTTCACGAAACTTGGCAGACATCATTCTAGACCTAAATGATTAGGCTGTACCAAATTTCGTGCAAATCGAAAGATATATAGGGACTTTGGGGCACCATTTACATGAAATCGGACGAAACTATATATGGGAGCTATATCTAAATCTGGACCGATTTTCACTAAACTTGGCAGACATCATTCTAAACCTAAGTAATTAGGCTGTACCAAATTTCGTGCAAATCGAAAGATATATAGGGACCGTTTACATTAAATCGGTTAAATATATATATATATGGGAGCTATATCTAAATCTGAACCGATTTTTCCCAATTTCAATAGGGTTCGTCCTTGGGCCTTCTTCATACATATTGGGTTTTCTAAGTGTTTATACCCTTCACCACTCTGTGATACAGGGTATTATGTCTTTGTGCATATGTTTGTAACAGGCAAAAGAAAACGAGATAGACACATGGTTCCTTTTGAGAATATACATAGAATCACTTTCTGAGTCGATTTATGCATGTCCGTCCGTCTGTCTGTCGATGTTAAATTGTAAACAAAGTACAGATCGCATTTATAATCCGAATTGGATGAAATTTGGCATAGGTCACTTATTTGGCCCAAGGACGAACCCTATTGAAATTGGGAAAAATCGGTTCAGATTTAAATATAGCTCCCATATATATTTTCGTCCGATTTAATATAAACGGTCTCTATGTATCTTTCGATTTGCACGAAATTTGGTACAGCGTCATGAATTAGGTATAGAATGATGCGTGTCAAGTTTCGTGAAAATCGGTTCAGATTTGAATATAGCTCCTATATATACTTTCGTCCGATTTAAGGTAAATGGTGTACCAAAGTCCCTATATATCTTTCGATTTGTACGAAATTTGGCACAGCGTAATGAATTAGTTATAGAATGATGCGTGTCAAGTTTCCTAAAAATCGGTTCAGATTTGGATATAGCTCCCATATATATTTTCGTCCGATTTAAGGTAATTGGTGTACCAAAGTCCCTATATATCTTTCGATTTGCACGAAATTTGGGACAGCGTACTGTATGAAGTCTAAAACGATGTGTGTTAAGTTTCGTGAAAATCGGTTCAGATTTAAATATAGCTCCCATATATATTTTCGTCCGATTTTAGAGAAATAGTGCACCAAAGTCCCTTTATATGCTTCGATTTGCACAAAATTTGGCAAAGCGTACTAAATTGAGTCTAGAATGATGTGTGGTGAGTTTCGGGAAAATCGGTCGAGATTTCGATATAGCTCCCATATTTATTTTCGTCCGATTTTATGTAAATGGTACACCAAGGTCCCTATATATATCCTTCGATTTGCACAAAATTTGGCATAGCGTACTGAATTAAGTCTAGAGAGATGTGAGTTAATTTTCGTGAAAATCGGTTCAGATTTAGAAATTGCTCCCACATATAGAATATATTTTTAACAACGCGGCGTACCGAATAGCGTGTATCAATTTTGCTATAAATTGTTTTCCATAAATTTTCCCCATGTTACACAGGCGGCGCTAAATCTGCTCGAATGGAATTAAAATTAGAATAGGTTGGAGAAAGAGGGAAGATAGACCTGCAGTTGTTAGGATACATATGTACAATATACCCAAAGTGGCCCAGTCCAACTTTACTACTTTCCTTACTGGTTCATCCTTGTTTTCTTTAACCGCAAAACTAAATACTACAGAACGATTCTTGTTCAGAAAACCTTATATCTATAATACAAACAATTATTACACTCCATTTACACAACGCTGGATTCAAAAAGAAGTTCGATGTTTGGGTGCCACACCAATTATCAGCAAAAATAGGATGGATCGAATTTCCATCTGCGAAGTCTTGATCAAACGGAATTAGATATACCCATTTCTTAACCGGATGGTGACTGGAGATGAGAAATGGATCACATACGACAACCCTGTGCGAAAACGATCGTGGTCAAAGAGCGGTGAAGCACGTCAAACGGTGGCCAAACCAGGACTAACGGCCATAATGGTTCTGCTGTGCATTCGGTGGGACTGGAAGGAGATTTTATTATTTATTATGAGTAGCTAAATTCTGATCTCTACTATCAACAATTGGACTGTTTGAGGTGTTGTGTTCCTTCTTTCGGGAGCTTGGTTGGGAAGTTTTAATGCATCCGCCATACGGTCCGGACTTGGCACCAAGCGATTATCACCCTTTTCTTGGATTGCAAAATGTGTTTAATGATAAAAACTTGGTATCTAGGGAGGATTGTGAAAAACTTGGGTATATTGTACATATGTATCCTAACAATTGCATGTCTATGTTCTCTCTTTCTCCAACCTATCCTAACTTTAATTTCATTCGGGCAGATTTAGAGCCGTCTGCGTAACACGAGGAAAATGTATGGAAAACGATTTATAGCACAATTGATACACGCTATTCGGTACGCCGCGTTGTTAAAAATATAATCTATATGTGGGAGCTATATCTAAATCTGAACCGATTTTCACGAAAAGTTAACACACACCTTTCTAGACTTAATTCAGTACGTTATGCCAAATTTTGTGCAAATCGACGGATATATATGGGGACCTTGGTGCACCATTTACATACAATTGGACGAAAATATACATGGGAGATATGTTGAAATCTAAACCGATTTTCCCGAAACTTACCACTCATCATTCTAGACTCAATTCAGTACGCTATGCCAAATTTCGTGCAAATCGGAGGATATAAAGGGACTTTGGTGCACTATTTACCTAAAATGGGACGAAAATATATATGAGAGCTATACCCAAATTTCGTGCAAATCGAAGTATATAGGGCGATGGTGCATCATTTACATAAAATCGGACGAGCTATATTCAAATCTGAACCGATTTTCAGTAAACTTGACACACATCATTCTAAACCTAATTAATTACGCTATGTCAAATTTCGTACAAATCGAAAGATATATAGGGACTTTGGTACAACATTTACCTTAAATCGGACGAAAGTGTATATGGGAGCTATATCTAAATCTGAACCGATTTTCAGGAAATATTTCTAGGCCTAATACATAAGATGTGCCAAATTCCGTGCAAATCGAAAGATATATAGGGTCTTTGGTCCACCATTTACATTAAATCGGACGCAAATATATATGAGAGCTATATCTAAATCTGAACCCATTTTCAGGAAACTTGACACACATCATTCTAAACCTAATTCATTACGCTGTGCCAAATTTCGTGCAAATCGAAAGATATATAGGGACTTTGGTGGGCCATTTACATTAAATCTGAACCGTTTATTCTCAACTTCAATAGGGTTCGTCCTTGGGACAAATAAGTGCCCTATGCCAAATTTCGAAATGGGAAATTTGGCATAGCGTACTGAATTAAGTCTAGAGAGATGTGAGTTAATTTTCGTGAAAATCGGTTCAGATTTAGAAATTGCTCCCACATATAGAATATATTTTTAACAACGCGGCGTACCGAATAGCGTGTATCAATTTTGCTATAAATTGTTTTCCATAAATTTTCCCCATGTTACACAGGCGGCGCTAAATCTGCTCGAATGGAATTAAAATTAGAATAGGTTGGAGAAAGAGGGAAGATAGACCTGCAGTTGTTAGGATACATATGTACAATATACCCAAAGTGGCCCAGTCCAACTTTACTACTTTCCTTACTGGTTCATCCCTGTTTTCTTTAACCGCAAAACTAAATACTACAGAACGATTCTTGTTCAGAAAACCTTATATCTATAATACAAACAATTATTACACTCCATTTACACAACGCTGGATTCAAAAAGAAGTTCGATGTTTGGGTGCCACACCAATTATCAGCAAAAATAGGATGGATCGAATTTCCATCTGCGAAGTCTTGATCAAACGGAATTAGATATACCCATTTCTTAACCGGATGGTGACTGGAGATGAGAAATGGATCACATACGACAACCCTGTGCGAAAACGATCGTGGTCAAAGAGCGGTGAAGCACGTCAAACGGTGGCCAAACCAGGACTAACGGCCATAATGGTTCTGCTGTGCATTCGGTGGGACTGGAAGGAGATTTTATTATTTATTATGAGTAGCTAAATTCTGATCTCTACTATCAACAATTGGACTGTTTGAGGTGTTGTGTTCCTTCTTTCGGGAGCTTGGTTGGGAAGTTTTAATGCATCCGCCATACGGTCCGGACTTGGCACCAAGCGATTATCACCCTTTTCTTGGATTGCAAAATGTGTTTAATGATAAAAACTTGGTATCTAGGGAGGATTGTGAAAAACTTGGGTATATTGTACATATGTATCCTAACAATTGCATGTCTATGTTCTCTCTTTCTCCAACCTATCCTAACTTTAATTTCATTCGGGCAGATTTAGAGCCGTCTGCGTAACACGAGGAAAATGTATGGAAAACGATTTATAGCACAATTGATACACGCTATTCGGTACGCCGCGTTGTTAAAAATATAATCTATATGTGGGAGCTATATCTAAATCTGAACCGATTTTCACGAAAAGTTAACACGAAAAGTTAGACTTAATTCAGTACGTTATGCCAAATTTTGTGCAAATCGACGGATATATATGGGGACCTTGGTGCACCATTTACATACAATTGGACGAAAATATACATGGGAGATATGTTGAAATCTAAACCGATTTTCCCGAAACTTACCACTCATCATTCTAGACTCAATTCAGTACGCTATGCCAAATTTCGTGCAAATCGGAGGATATAAAGGGACTTTGGTGCACTATTTACCTAAAATGGGACGAAAATATATATGAGAGCTATACCCAAATTTCGTGCAAATCGAAGTATATAGGGCGATGGTGCATCATTTACATAAAATCGGACGAGCTATATTCAAATCTGAACCGATTTTCAGTAAACTTGACACACATCATTCTAAACCTAATTAATTACGCTATGTCAAATTTCGTACAAATCGAAAGATATATAGGGACTTTGGTACAACATTTACCTTAAATCGGACGAAAATATATATGGGAGCTATATCTAAATCTGAACCGATTTTCACGAAAATGCCAAATTCCGTGCAAATCGAAAGTTATATAGGGACTTTGGTACGCCATTTACCAAAAATCGGGCGAAACTATATATGGGAGCTATATCTAAATCTGAACCGATTTTCAGGAAACTTGACACACATCATTCTAAACCTAATTCATTACGCTGTGCCAAATTTCGTGCAAATCGAAAGATATATAGGGACTTTGGTGGGCCATTTACATTAAATCTGAACCGTTTATTCTCAACTTCAATAGGGTTCGTCCTTGGGACAAATAAGTGCCCTATGCCAAATTTCGAAATGGGATCATAAATGCGACCTGAACTTTGTTCACAAAAATACATGCACGGACGGACAGGCGGAGGACAGACGGACATGCGACTCAGAAAGTGATTCTATGCATTTTCTCAAAAGGAACCATGGGTTTATCTTGAATCCTTTTGCCAGTTACAAACCTATGCACAAAGGCGTAATACCCTGTACCACAGTGTGGTGGAGGGTATAAAAACCTAAAGTGACCAAATTTTTATTTTATAGCATAAAGATTCACCTCGGGATAACAAGATCTGGAAAATACGCCAGGGTTAGAAAGTGGAGCTGTTAACCTATAATTGGTCAAAAGAGTGCAAATATCCTGAAATATTACCGAGGTTCAGAATTCGATTTATCAAATTCTTATGGGAAGACTTGAAACCACATTTCCCAACAGATGGTGTTGTAAGTTGTGTTCTGGAAGGTTTACTTTTATGAACATATGTGAGGTGTATATAGAGGTCCACCTAAAATAACCACTTTTTCTGAATTAATAACCTAGTATTATCATGGGTGTGGCTATAATACCCACACGAAGTACTAAAAATACACACAGGGACTCGAGATAGAAGGAGGATATATTTTACAAAAAATATTCCTGATTTGATTTCACTAAACCGCTCTCCACCATAAAGTGATAAGTAATATTTCGCGATATTTGCACTCTCTTGACTGATTAGATGTCAACAACTCCCCTTTTTTGCAACCCAAAGATATGTATGATACATCCGGAAATGGTTAAATAAAATTTTGACCTGGTTTTTATCCCAATAATGAATATTTTAACTTTCGTAAACTTGTTGCAAACTTTTCTAACCCTAAGAGGTCTATCATATCATCATTTTCTTTATCCCTCAGTCTTTAAAAGATGTTTTAATATTCTTAGATTTTTTTTTTAATATTTCCGCTGCCACATAATCGATCTGCCAATTATTCCAGGAACTAAAGTTGATCAAATAGTATTTGAATTGCTGTGCATATTAATGTCATTGCTTGTCATCAAATTTATTCGCCTATTATTATTATTGCAACATTCAGTTGAAAGTGTAAAAATTCCGGGCAATAAAAATTATTAAAATTATATTTACAATGCATGATGCCATAAAAAAACAACAACAACAACAACAACCTCGCCTTATTAGTATCAACACTTTTTCGTATTTTAATGCGTTATCTATCGATAGGTTCCAAGAAATGACTAGCTGTAAGTACGACGACGAAGAAGAAGTGTGAAGATGATGATTCTGAACAAAAATGTCCAAAGGTTATCGGCAATGGCAAACTATAATCGTTGTGGTCGATTGGTGTCTTCTGGACTGGAACTGCAGTCCAATGACTGAGTGGCTGGCTATGAGTACTTAGTGCAAGAATTTACGAGAAATGAAAAACAATGTTTCTAAAACAAAAAGGCAACTAAAAGCAAACAAGACGAACAGAATACTTGGATTATCATTAAACTTTAAGTGCCTTGGCAACACACACTCTGTTTACTACTTTTTGAACTTCACTTGTCAGCCGGGCGGATGGATGAACGGACGGACAGGCAGTCAGTTAGTGCTGCTGAGCAATGCATTCCTTTGTAAGTTAAATACTTGAGATTATGACGAGCTGGGTGGATGGCAGGGTCAAATGGATGGAGAAGAAAAAAAAACAGAACGACACAAACTAAAAAAAGTATTCAACATAAAATTTTATTTCATTCCGTGTGTTCTTCAACAATAATCTGCTTACTTTTCATATTTAAATTTAGTTTTAATATGGGGTCTCTATCTCCCTTCATTTTAAAGAAAGAAAGACAACTAAACTGCACTGCTCCATTTGAAATAGGTGGATGGGATGTGGTTTCAACAAATAGAACTTCAGTTCAAAGGTTAAATTTTTAATGGTGCAAAAGCTGTTCGTTCCGATGCATTTGTAGCTTCTTGCACTTCGAACATGTGTGCTTGGAGGGTTTATTGTGCGGTAGTTCAACTGATAAGGCTGAATCCAAAGAGATTTTAGTTTATTTTTTGTTTGTTTGTTTCATTTGTCATTTGTTAAAGTACCACAACAACAACAAACTTATCAAAAAGTAATAAAAATAAACATTGTTGTGATTGCTTGAGAAATATTATTATTATGGTATTGTTATTACTATTAGTATGATTAAATATTACGGTCGTTTTTATTTCCCATTAGAAAGCGAAAAAATCCAATGTGAAAAAAACAAAAACAAATGTAGGTCAATAAGATAAATATCACTTGGAAACTATTCTTTATTATAAATCTAAGAAAATATTTGAGAGAGGTTAATGTGGCAAATTTCCTTACCAACACGTTGATAAATTGGTCTATCCTTAGTCGTGAAGCCCGCCTTTAGACGGTGTGTAGTTATTACTTTGCTAATACTTTTGTGGTAACCAGTGAGCGAAGCAGTATAGTCGGACGGGGCCGACCATACGATACCCTACTCAACTACCACGGAACTTAAATTTTCTGCGGTTGTTAATTCCGAGCCTGGGCAATATTTCGTGATATTTGCACCCTCTTGCCAGATTAGAGGTAAACAGCACCTCTTCCTCACATTGACATATTTTCCGGATATTACGAGTATTCAGTACAGCTATTATCCCGATTCCCTTCACCGCGGGTTGTGTTGTGATGTTCGGCTTTCATTTGTGGTCTATAAATCGACTCGAAAATAACACAAAAAATTAAGTTTTCGGTCCACTTCATTCCAAAATTATTATCTGATCATCACCGAAAATTATAGTCGTTGTCTTTGACCATAACTGGAACCTCATGGAACATTTCAAAGCGATCACCGTTATAGTTCCGATCTCTAGAGTGATAAATAATATACGAATACGGAGATACCTATAATATTTAGGTTTAACTCCCACATCCAAGCACATACAAGAATATAATTGGTATTAATTTAAAGTTCAACCTCTCGTCTTGGATTTAATATCAACTTCTCGGGTCTATGTCCTTCAGGGGTAAATATATACGCTATAGAATACAAATTTTGTAATTTTTCACACAAAAGTAAAGGTCCATTTGAATTTCACGATATTCGGGCCATTATTGCGGCCTCTGGAGCGACCAGAAAAACCGATAAAAATGTAGTATTTGGTCCATTTCATCCCCAAAATATTAACCGATCTTTCCCAGAACCCATTGGCCAGAACCCAACCTACGTGCAAAATTTCGTGAAGATTGGTCCATAACTGTGGCCTGCATCGTGTTTACAAATTTTAATGGGCAGACGGACGGACGGACACACATGTCTAGATCGACTCAGCTAGTCGAGATATGACGATCGGTATACTTAAAGGTGGGTCTATGACCAATATTTCGCGGCGTTACAAACCTTTGGGGCTGCACAAAGCTATAATACCCTGGCAACATAGTTGTGTGGGGTATAAATATCTGTTACGAATGAGAATATTCCAGTAGATTAAAAATTATTGAGCGTCAGAATCATTTTTTAAATAAAGTATTTAAAATTGGTCGATTAGAGGGTTACGTATAGTACACATGTTTATTGGCGTATAAAAACTATAGAGTATTTGGAGAAAAAAAACGTATTGTGGAATATAGTTCACGGTTTAAGAGAATAAGGAAGAAAAATACACACACGGACTCGAGATAGAAGGATAATATATTTTGCAAAAATGTTCCTCATTCGATTTTAATGAAGACGTGTCATCACAAAAATACCAAAAATCCTTAGTTTTGCAGGGTAGAACTATAAATACCCTCCACCATGCAATGTATATTCCAAATACATAAAACCGATCTCTCCAAACATATCGAAAATAAGGCGTGATGCCTAAAATAAGGGTAGTGATGCTAAAACTATAGTCAATTCGATTAAAAACTATATCCAAACGCTCCAAACTACTGAAATTTGGTGGTATCGTTATATGGGGACTACCCCAAAACATGATTAAAAATTTATATTCTTCAGTAGGGAGCTTTGACACCATTTGAAAACTTAAAGTGGATACATATTGATAATTTTTAGAAGACACACTTTCTACACAGTGAGAACCCAAAATATCTTTGAACAATTAAGGAAAGTAGAAAAGCCGGACTGCGCCGACTATATTATACGCTTCGCCACTTTAGGTATATATACGCTTCGCCACTTTAGGTATATATAGGTGCTATAACTAAATGTGAACCAAACTTAGAACACATAATTCTCGACCTAATTCAGTACTCTATGCCAAAATTTATGTAAATCGAAAGACATCTAGGCACTTTGGCGCCCCATTTACTTTAAATCGGACGAAAATATATATGGGAGGTATATCTTAATCTGAACCGATTTTCGTGAAACTTTGCTTACATCATTCTAGGCTTAATTCAGTACGCCGTGCAAAATTTTGTGCAAATCGAAAGATATTCAGGGACTTTGACGCACCGTTTACCTTCAATCGGATGAAAATATATATGGGAGCTATATCTAAATCTGAACCGATTTTTTTCGAAACTCGACACACATCATTCAAGATTCAATTCAGTACCCTATGCCAAATTTCGTGAAAATCGAAAGACATACAGGGACTTTGGTGCCCCATTTACCTTAAATCGGACGAAAATATATATGGAAGCTATATCTAAGTCTGACCCGACTTTCTTTATTTTCTATAGGGTTCTTCCTTGGGCCAAATAAGTGACTTTTGCCAAATTTCATTCAGATCGGATCATAAATGCGACCTGTACTTTGTTTACAGTTTAACATCATCAGACGGACGGTCTATCTCGTTTCCTTTTGCCTGTTACCAACATATGCACAAATACATAATACCCTGTACCACATTGTGGTGAAAGGTATAAAAAGATCGGTTCAGATTTAGATGGGAGCTATCATATATATTTTGGTCCGATTTCATGTAAATCGTGCTTACTATGTGGATGTATGCGAAATTTTGTCTTTTTGCTGCCATATATAGTTTCGTCCAATTTTATGCAAATTGTGCACAAAACTACCAAGGTTTGTCCGATTGGAACCTAGCACATATATTTTTATACCCTTCAACACACAGGCAAAAGGAAACGAGATAGACCCATGGTTCCTTTTGAGAATATGCAAAGAATCGCTTTCTGCGTCGATTTACCCATGTCCGTCTGTCCATGTATTTTTGTGAACAAAGTACAGGTCGCATTTATGCTCCGATTTGGATGAAATTTGGCATAGCTCACTTATTTGGCCCAAAGACGGACCCTATTGAAATTGGGAAACATCGGTTCAGATTTAGATATCGCTCCCATATATATTTTCGTCCGATTTATGCCAAATGGAGCTAATTATCTTTCGATTTGCACGAAATTTTGCACAGCGTACTGAATTAAGCCTAGAATGATCTGTGCTAAGTTTCAAGAACATCGGTTGAGATTTAGATATAGCTCCCGTATATAGTTCCGTTCGATTTAAGGTAGATGGGGCACCGAAGTCCATATAAATCTTTTGATTTGAACGAAATTTAACATAGTGCACTGAATTGAGTCTAGAAAGATGTGTGTCAAATTTCGAGAAAATTGGGTCAGATTTAGATATAGCTCCTATATATATTTTCGTCCGATTTAAGGTAAATTGGGCACCAAAGTTCCTATAAATCTTTCGATTTTCTCGAAATTTGGCATAGGGTAATAAATTAGGTCCAGAATCACCGAGTTTCGTTAAAATCGGTTCAGATGTAGATATTGCTCCCATATATATTTTCGTCCGATTCATAAACCTCATACTCATAAACCACATCGAATTATCTATAAAGTAATAAATATCAACACATAAAATACATTATAATTTAAAAAAAATTATTAGTATTACTTCTGATTACAGCATTTAGGAACATTAAAGAAAAACTATTCGATTTTTGGAAAATATTTAGTTCAGGCAATAAATAAGTAAAAAAAAAATATGTGGAAAAACAAACTCCAAACTAAATGGTGCCACAAGTTGTAAATATGTCCATGTTTAGAGCTTGACCTCTCCACTTTCGTCCA
>NW_026877585.1:0-22471 GCF_032173495.1 Musca vetustissima
GTTGATATTATATCTAAGAGGAGTGGTTGACCTTTAAATTAAGACCAATTATATTGTTGCATGTGCTCTGATGTGGGAGTTACACCTAAATATTTACAGGTATCTCCGTATTTGTATGTTATTTAGTAACCCATTATCACTCTAGTGAGCCGAACATAGCGCTGATCGCTTTGAAATGTTTCATGAGGTTCCAGTTATGGTCAAGGACAACGCCTATTATTTGCGGTGATGATCAGATAATAATTTTGGAATGAAGTGGACCGAAAACTTAATTTTTATACCCTACACAACTATGTTGTCAGGGTATTATAGCTTTGTGCAGCCCCAAAAGTTTGTGACGCCGCGAAATATTGGTCCTAGACCCACCTCGGTATACTTAAGATCGTCATATCTCGACTAGCTGAGTCGAGGATGAGGATGCCAATGCCAATATCACGAAATATTGCCCAGGCTCGGAATAAACATCCGCAGAAAATTTGAGTTCCGTGGTAGTTGTGTAGGGTATCGTATGGTCGGCCCCGTCCGACTATACTGCTCCGCTCACTGGTTTTTAATTTTTATACCCCACACAACAATGTTGTCAGGGTATTATAGCTTTGTGCCGCCCCAAGTGTGTGTCCGTCCGATAGGTTCGGCCCAATGAAGAAAGATTGGTTAATATATAAGGGATGAAATGGACCAAATACTTAATTTTTGTCGGTTTTTCTGGTCGCTCCAGAGGCCGCAATTATGGTCCGAACATCGTGAAATTTTACATGGAGAAGAGGATAGTGCCAAGAAATAAGCATGCCTGTTTTGATAAAGATCCGTCAATATTTAGGGGGTCAAATGGACCCTGACTTTTGTGTGAAAAATTACAAAATTTATATTTTGAGCGTATATACTTCCTCCTGAAGGACATATACCCGTTAAGTTGATAATATATCCAAGAGGATTTGTTGACTTTTAAACTGATACCAAATTTATGGCTGCATGTACTCTCATGTGGGAGTTATACGTAATTATTACTCCATTAGAGGTCGGAAATGTCGCGCTGATAGCTTTGAAATTGTACATGAACTTCCGATTATGGTCAAGGACGACTCTTATAGTTTTCGGTGAAGTTGAGATTTCATTCAGGGGGTGCAATGAACAAAAAAACTTTAATTTTGTCGATTTCTGGTTGGCCCCGTCCGACTATACTGCTCCGCTCACTGGTTTTTCATAGAAATTTCCCAGTACTTTTTGCCAAACTGTATGAAAGTAACATAAAACTTCAATTTTCGTACATAGTGTTAATGAGTAAAATATTCTACGTAAAATTTCACTATGAGTCTCAAAACAAGTCAAAACATCGTTTAGTTAGGCCAAACGATTGTATAATAACATTTTCAGCAACGTCTATGTCCCTTATTCATTATGCACACTTTAAGAAATGACATCAACTTCTCGACGATGTTTATAGACAGTGTTTTTTACAAAGCAATTAAATTTAATGAACACTTATTGTGATTTACTATGGTGACGATGGCCTATAAAATGGCAAAAGTAATTAACTGGTATTCTCCCCATACATTGTAGGATGTGTTAATCTACCACAAAGCCTAAATTTACGTCATAGAAAGACTAATTTTGTGAATATGGAGGCTATATAAAGGATATAGATTAATTCCATTGTCTTGGCAGAAGATGTTTATTGCAGCACACACACACACATACACACTCATCCGAAAATGCCAATGATAATATTCTCTCTGTCATTAGAGGTTAATGCAGGACAAATGATAAAGATATCAAAATAAAAAAAAAACTACGACGAAATTTCGTCAACAATAAGAACGACATCGTTTTTGTCTTTTTCTATTTTTTTGTCTTCATTAACACCCATCGATGTCACGTTGTTCGCACCAAATGCATCGATGATTATTTTCTGGTATGCACAGGATTCTTCTTGGTCCTCATTGCAATTGGCAAACCAGTGGCAAACTAACAAAAAGCTCCATGGGAAACCACTCCTACGTATTTCTATGTTCGGCTTTTGTCGCTTTTCTTTTTTCGGGGCCAAAATCCTTCAGTTCGAAGACCATTTGTTTCAATGAAGATAGTAATAGGTTCGCTTCCCACTTTTCATTCCTTCTTGCATATGTGAGTGTGTGTGCATGCGTGTGATTGAAAAGGGATTAAGCTAGGGGATTTGCCACATACTGCAATGAATAGACGTTGCCTCCTTCCTTTTTTTGTGTTTGTCCGCTTGTTTGTTTTCTCACTTATAAATAGGTTGATTGTCATTTGAACTTGACAAATGTGTCGGTCGGTCAATGTTCTGTCAAATTGAATCTTTAATTGCAAAAATTAATTAATTTATAGCATTTCTCGCGAGGACAATGCATTTATTGCAATCATCAATACAAGGATATGGTTCAATGTGTTTTTGGGATTTGATGTGGTAGTGGGATAAAATATCATTATATTAACAATAGAAAGATATTTTGAAAATAAAAAATACGCATTTTTAAAGTACAAATTTTGGAACTTGCAAAAGTATACCTAGCAGTTCACACTTACTTTGTTTATTGAAAAAAAAAACATTCGTTAAATTCGGTCGGAATAAACACCAAGATGGGTGCATTCGTAACTTCTTAAAGATCATAATCTTTATATCGAGATCAGGGACGTACGAAATTAATTTTTTTCACAGTAAATTTTTGTTTGCAACAGCGAATTTTTTCATTTTGTACTACCGGGCCCACGAAATTTTGCATGTAGAATGTGTTCTAGCCAATGTGGTACAGAGTATTATGTCTTTGTGCATATGTTTGTAACAGGCAAAAGGAATCGAGATAGACACATGGTTCCTTTCGAGAATAAGCATAGAATCACTTTCTGAGTCGATTTATGCATGACCGTCTGTCCGTCCGTCCATCCGTCCGTCTGTCCATGTTAAATTGTAAACAAAGTGCAGGTAGCATTTATTACATGAATTGAATGAAATTTGGCACAAGTCACTTATTTGGCCCACGGACGAACCCTTGAATGAAATTGGCACAAGCCACTTATTTGGCCCAAGAACGAACCCTATTGAAATTAAAGAAAATCGGATCAGATTAAGATATAGCTCCCATATATATTATCGTTCTATTTAATGTATATGGTGTATCAAAGTCCCTATATATCTTTCGATTTGCACGAAATTTGGCACAGCGTACTGAAGGGGGTCTAGAATGATGTGTGTTAAATTTCGTGAAAATCGGTTCAGATTTAGATAATGCTCCCTTATATGTTTTCGTCCAATTTTAGGTAAATAGAGCACCAAGGTCCCTATATATCCTTCGATTTGCACGAAATTTGGCATAGCGTAATGAATTGAGTCTAGAATCATGTGTGTTAAATTTCCTGAAAATCGGTTCAGATTTAGATATAGCTCCCGTATATATTTTATTCCGATTTAATGTATATGGTGTAACAAAGTCGCTTTATATCTTTCGATTTGCACGAAATTTGGCACAGCGCACTGAATTAGGTCTAGAATGATGTGTGTAAAGTTTCCTGAAAATCGGTCAAGATTTAGATATAGCTCCCATATATTTTCGTCCGATTTAATGTAAATGTTGTACCAAAGTCCCTTTATATCTTTCGGATTGCACGAAATTTGGCACAGCGTACTAAATCAGGTCTACAATGATGTATGTAAAGTTTCCT
The DNA here is from genome assembly GCF_032173495.1 of Musca vetustissima. Classification (NCBI taxonomy): domain Eukaryota; kingdom Metazoa; phylum Arthropoda; class Insecta; order Diptera; family Muscidae; genus Musca; species Musca vetustissima. The sequence continues at coordinate 3,679 of NW_026877585.1, forward strand.
GAAAATCAGCCCAGATTTAGATATACCTTAGTTTAGTTGAAATCGTTTTAGATTTCGATATAGCATATTTGCTTTAATGGAAAATCGCCAAGCTTTGACCGCAAACTAAGTTAAAAAATAAGGAAGATCTTCACCGATTGTCTTTATCCTAGCTCATACGATAGCTATACACTCACAGAGAAACGTCCCAAAAATTTGAAATCGATTGGGTTATTAGCTTTTGAGTTATCGTGCCCGCCATTCGCAAAAACGCTGTTTGGAGAAAAACGCGTTTAAAGTTTGGGAAGCCCTCTTGCTGTCACCTGATGCTAGCACAATAAATCGGCTATATCTTCAAAAATTGTTGATATTTTCACTTGAAATTTTATGTAGGCATTCTTGAATTATGCCGAAAGTGGTGATGGGTATCATATAGTCGGCCCCGTCCGACTTTCAAAAATCCACAACACGAATTCTTTGTCAAAATTCTTAAAATATAAAACCCACGCCAAATTTGTAAAAAAATTTTAAAAAAGGCACGCCTATTTTGTAAAAAAGCAGTCACCTATTTATAAAAAAATTAAAATTATTCTTTAAAACCAGTGAGTGGAACAGTATAGTCGGACGGGGCCGACCATGTGATACCCTACACTACTATCACGGAGCTCAAACTTTCCGCGGAAGTTTATTCCGAGCCTGGGCAATATTTCGTGATATTTGCACCCTCTTGCCCGATTAGAGGTAAACAGCACCTCTTCCTCACACTGACATATTTTCCGAATATTACGAGTATTCAGTACAGCTATTGTCCAGATTCCCTTCACCGTGGGTTGTATTGTGATGTTCGGCTTTCATTTGTGGTCTATTGACTCGAAATAACACAAAAAATTAAGTTTTCGGTCCACTTCATTCCAAAATTATTATCTGATCATCACCGAAAATTATAGGCGTTGTCCTTGACCAAAACTTGAACCTCATGGACCATTTCAAAGCGATCAGCGCTATAGTTCCGCTCCCAAGAGTGATAAGGGGTACTAAATAATAAACGAATACGGAGATACCTGTAAATATTTAGGTGTAACTCCCACAGTCTAGCACATACAACAATATAATTGGTATTCATTTAAAGGTCAACCACTCCTCTTGGATATAATATCAACTTCTAGGGTCTATGTCCTTCAGGGGAAAATATATGCGCTATATAATACAAATTTTGTAATTTTTCACACAAAAGTCAGGGTCCATTTGACCCGTTAAATATTTGCCGATCTTTATCAAAACAGGCATGCTTATTCTTTGGACCGATCCCCTTCTACATGCAAAATTCCACGATGTTCGGGCCATTATTGCGGCCTCTGGAGCGACCAGAAAAACCGACAAAAATTTTGTATTTGGTCCATTTCATCCCCTAAATATTAACCGATCTTTACCAAAAACAATAGGGGTCTTCATTGGCCAGAACCTATCCTACATGCATAATTTCGTGAAGATTTTTCCATAACTGTGGCCTGTATCGTGTTTACAAATTATAATGGACAGACGGACGGACGGACGGACACACATGTCTAGATCGATTCAGCTGGTCGTGATATGGCGATCGGTATACTTAAAGGTGGGTCTAGGACCAATATTTCGCGGCGTTACAAACTTTTGGGGCTGCACAAAGCTATAATACCCTGACAACATAGTTGTGTAGGGTATAAATATCCACGCCTTTTTTCTTACTAGAAAAAATATTCTTTAAAAATATCCACGCCTATTTTCTTACTACAAAAAAATATTCTTTAAAAATATCCACGCCTATTTTCTTACTACAAAAAAATATTCTTTAAAAATATCCACGTCTATTTCCTTACTAGAAAAAATATTCTTTAAAAATATCCACGCCTATCTTCTTACTAGAAAATATATTCTTTAAAAATATCCACGCCTATTTTCTTACTTGAAAAAATATTCTTTAAAAATATCCACGCCTATTTTCTTACTTGAAAAAATATTCTTTAAAAATTTCCACGCCTATTTTCTTACTAGAAAAATACGCTTTAAAAATATCCACGCCTATTTTCTTACTAGAAAAAATATTCTTTAAAAATATCCACGCCTATTTTCTTACTAGAAAAAATATTCTTTAAAAATATCCACGCCAATTTTCTTACTAGAAAAATATTCTTTAAAAATATCTACGCCTATTTTCTGACTAGAAAAAATATTCTTTAAAAATATCCACGCCAATTTTCTTACTAGAAAAAATATTCTTTAAAAATATCTACGCCTATTTTCTGACTAGAAAAAATATTCTTTAAAAATATCCACGCCTATTTTGTTACTAACAAAACATATTTTACAACATATTCATGGGTATTTCAGATTTTTTTCCTTAAAAAATGAAAACAAAATTCCAATTCGGGGAATTTTAAAACTTTTAAAATAATTTTTCCAAAAACTGGAACATAAAAAGTTTTAGACCAGTTGAACTTAAAAAGGGTAACATGAAATTTGAACACACTCTTGCTGAACGGTTTTCCCAGAATTCTTAATACGTTTTCCTGTTTTCGTCTTCTGACGTTTTTATTATTTCTATAAAGATAATGTAGGTGTTAAAATATCACGTGTCCTGGTTTCCAATTTACTGCAATGCAGTTGAAAACAAAAATTTTGCGACTTCTCCAATATCATATCTAAAAAATGCTACAACAAATTTAATAAATTTTGTTTGTTGTTGTCACGCTGCAGAAAAAACACGTGATTTTTCAACAAGTTTATTGACTTCAACACAAAATTAATTTTTTTTCGGATACAGCATAAGTTTCAAATATCAAAGAAATTGTTTGGTTTGAATTTTATCTTCCGGCCAGTGGTACTTATAACCCATGGTCTAAGCAAATAAAGACAAAACGTAAACACAGTATTCGAAAACCTTTTTAACTTCAATTAATTAAATTTAAATTTTTGTTTTTTGTTTGAGTAATAAATATGAAATTTGATGCTGTCCATAAATTTGTTTAGGGGCAATGACATTGTCTCAAAAGACAATGTCTATATTTTTATATTTTTAGGGTTACCCCAGGAAAGAGTGGGGGTATGTATACACGGATATATGCAGTTCAATAGCAATTAACAACGAACCTCTCCTAAAAGGAAGCGGAAGTGAACATTAGCATGTTGAAAATAAAATGGGAAATGTTTACAAACAAAACAGCGTAGCAGAAAAAAAACCGCGAAAATATTCACCCATGTGTGTGTGTGAATGTCCATTGAATATTAAAGGTTGGTTGTAAGGCAAGAGAGAGAGAGCGCCACTTTGCAGACAGTTATTACCATGATTTGAGGATGTGCAAACAGCCGGAGAGGACGGGAGCTGGGCTGCTATATAAAGAAGCCGCTTGCAGAAAAATCCTTCAGTACGTTGTGAACAGTGGCAGTGAGTAGTGGTAAAATAAATAAAGAAAACCGGCAAGAAAAGTGGCAAGTTAATAAAAATTAAAAGAGAGAAAAGTAATGAGAAAGTGAATCAAATACAAATCGAGAGAGGTAAATTGACAAATTTAGAGAGAGAGAGCGTAAACATTGTAGAGAATTTCAAAAACAAAACAATAAAAGCCGGTAATAATAGGCAAATACACAACTAGCATGTGGGTCAATGGAAACTGTAATTGAAAATCCGTTCAAACACAACAGGATAATAACAATATAACAAAAATTGTAATTCGATAAAATAATAAAACATTTTTTCCAAAATTTTCAAAATGACTACTGCTCATGTCTATTTTGCCGACATACCCCTTTCGTCGCCCTCCTCATCCTCGGCCACAAGTGTTGCCGCAGCAGAAGGTCATCGTTCCAATTTCGAGGCACCAAACAGTGACGCAACATCCATGCAACGTCAATGCAATCGGCGCAATGCCAACGAGCGTAGCATTTCGCCCGGCCTCAATACCAACACAACAGCAATGCACTCGACACCACGCTATGAACGAAATATGGGCTTCTTTCGACAACTGAGTCGTCGTTTTGGTTTGAGGTCAAACGATGACCTAGTTTATTCGGCCAGCAATGAGGAGGACAATCAAAGTTCATCGACCGATTCCTGTTCCTCGCATCGAGAAAATGCCAACAAGGATGCTCAACAGCAGCGGCAGTACTGTAATGCCAGTAATATAATGACGGCATCAATGATGACCATGTCCATAACGGAGCATATCTCTTGTGCGTCCAGTGAGACCAGCAGCACGGTAGATATAGAGGAACAACAGCAGCAACAACAATCACAACTACCCGAAGACGACGATGATGATGCGGCTGACGAAAATAAACAAGCGAATGGCAAACAATCTAACACCCATGGCTGTCACAAGGATCGCAAATCCTTTGCCCGTTCCAGTTTTTCACGTCTCCACAGGCGTTCGGCCAGTTCGATACGACGAGCTTTTGAAAATTTCTCTTTGTCATCACGTTCACTATCATGCAGCGGCACAACACCGCCACCGCCGCCACCATCACTGTCCTTGACCACACACCACCAACATACGTCATCATCCTCGTCGTCGTCCACACCCATAAAATCGGCTCTCAAGTCGACATCTAACCTCGAACTGAATAAAAAATACAACACCACATCATCGGCAAGTGCATCAACGTCGTCATCAGCAGCAGCAGCAGCTACCGCTTCTGGCTCAACAGCAACAACAAAATCGAATAAAAACAAAACAAAGCCACCGCCTCAAAGGATACTACGTCAGCCTGTCTCCTATACATATCTGAAGGGCATTTCAGGTTTACCAACCCAAAGGGTGCCACGTAATTCCGTATGCTGCCAATATGCCAGACGTTAATTTAATTCATGCCAACAAATACATATACACTCACACACACACACACACACTCGTAAACTCACACAAGGTTATTTGCTGTTATATAGCTCCAACATAAGTTTAAAGTTCAAATTCAATAATCCAAAAATATACTTACGCTAATGCTAACAAATAGCAAACGAATCTAACGATACGATTCGATACGATACGAACAAGGCTGACAGAAACATGTAACAGGCAACAGTATAACATTAGAGAGTATCTGTTGATATGTATCTATAGCTCACTATCCTGGTTAGCTGGTTACAACGTTCATGTCATAAATCTGTGCATTTAATTTTTAATAGCCCAATGGTGTGTGTTAATTTACATTCATACACCATGTCCCATATAGAGCAAACACATATATCTAGATATTTAGCTAACGAGAGCATCGATTGCCGAACAGATAAAAGGTAGTTTCATAAAAAAAACGTTTATAAACCCGCAGTAGTGTACATTTTTTTCCAGCATACCAAAATTAAAAAAATATATATATCTAAATTAAATATATATATATATATACTGAAATGAAGGGATGATATTGCTTGGAGAGGCAGGGTGTAAAAGTGGTTATAATCATTTAATAAATTTCCAATCAAATAGAGAGTCTAATAGAATAGAAGTATAATGTCTGTTATTGCAATAGAAGGTCATATAAGCGCAATAGAAGACCCACCGAGTGTTCTATAGGAAACTCTTCTATAAACGGTAAACGACCTCCAGACCTTTAATCGACAATAGACTACTTCCAAGACTTTTATCTTTATTATAACACATTCAGATTTTCAGGATTTCTTTAGAAAATTGAAGACCTAAAAATCGCTTATGAATTGAAGTCTTCAAAATATTCTATATAAAAAAGTTGATGGTTCTTAGGTAGATTGTAGATTTTCTATCTATACTAATAAAAGCCGAAAAGGCTGAAGTTAGAATCTTGAAATTTTGGGTGAGGGTCACTCTTGGTCCAAGGGGATATGGTTGGGTTTTTGGAAATTCGTACTAGAACGGTACGAAAATTATTTAATGTGATACCATTTGTATTTGGCGAATCGGTAGAGCTAGGACTCTTAAATTTTAAATGCGGATCACTGAAGAAGAGGCGTTTTTTTGGACCTTCGAACTATAAGTATACAAAAAGTACTAAAATGTTTTAAATTTGGTCCAATTTCGTAGCATGTGGATGGATAGAGCTAAAAACTTGAAATTTTGGAATGCGAATTAGGGTTGAGATGTAAGTTCTATTTAAGGAGATATGGTACTAAATTTGGTACACATTTAATTTGGAGGTACAAATCGAGTTGGTATCTTGAAATTTGAAATTAACATTACCGTCGGAATGTAGGATTGGGATACATACATATCCCAATCCTACATTAAATTATTTACTTATGTGTACGAAAAGTACTAAATCGTACTGTAATTGGTACAATTTGCATTTGGGTGAACCGATAGAGCGGGAAGGATTAAATTTGGAGTCAGGATCACTGTAGGGGTGTAGGATTAGGGTCAGGATTCAGTTTAAGAAATTAATACTTATGGGTACTAAATGGTACTAAATTTGGTACAATTTGAATTATTGGTGAACCAATAGAACTAGAATCATGAAATTTAGAGTCAGGATCACTTTTGGGGTGTAGGGGTTTAGGATTGGGGTCATGATTCAGTTTAAGAAATTAATACTTATGGATTCTAAATATTGACACAATTTGATAGATAGAACTAGAATCATGAAATTTAGAGTCAGGATCACTGTTGGGATGTACGATTGAGATATGTAGGTACGATTGAGATATATATGGTACTACTATGTACTAAATTTGGTACAATTTGAATTGTGGTGAACCGATAGAGTTGGAATCTTGGAACTTGGATTTAGGATCACTGTGGGCGTGTAGGTTTGGGTAAAGTAGGAAGCCAGGGAAATTCGTACTACTGTGTACTAAATTTGGTACCATTTGAATTGTTGGTGAACCGATAGACTTGGATTCCTGGAACATGGATTTAGGATCACTGTGGGGGTGTAGGTTTGGGGTATGTAGGAAGTTTTGAAATTGATACGACCATGTACTAAAAATAATACAATTTGAATTGTTGATGAATCGATAGAGTTAGAATCCTGAAACTTGGATTTACGATCACTGTGGGGGTGTTGGATCGGGATATGTAGGAAGTTTTGTTGGATGGTTGAGGTGGGTACTTATGGAAATAATGTTTGCTAAATGGAACTAAATTTGGTAAAATTTGGATTTGGGTGAACCTTGAGAGTTGGAATCATGAAATTTGGTACTAAATGGTAGGGAAATTTAATTTTTTTTCTGACATATGCTGTTTTCTGTGTAAATAAAATAAAATATTAATACATGTTTAAATATTTCCCTAGTAAAAAATAATTTTTCCCAGTAAAAAATAAATATGTTCAAATGTAGTCTTTAGAATATCTCAAGGTCAGGTATAGTAAATTGAGTTATTACTCAACTAGGGCAGTCAGAATGCCCCATTACCTCGTTCTCAGGTAATGAGAAGGATATCCTCAGAGTGTACGGTTCCCGTTTAATATTGTTATTCGACAGAATTATTTGGCCAGTTTTCACCACCTAGACTGTATGATAATTAAAAATCGTATATATATTATGTGTTTTCTTTTTTTTGAAAACCTTCCAATATCTTTTCAAAAATTACCTTATATATCGTCGCCAATGTTCTTCGGAAATCTACCGAATTCAATCGGTAACTGTTTAGTAAATTTACTGTGTGTTTCTTCCTGATTATTCAACAGCCTTGGCAGGTCCGATACAACCATGGAAAGTAATTTTGCTCTGAGTCAGTTTGTGGATATGGCATTTATAAAAACGTATCCAATCAACTCCTCTACAGTCTCAAGACTTTTTGAAAGCGTTGGAAATTTAAATATTCTAATTATCATAATTTGTTTTTATTAAAAGGTAGAACCATTTATGAAATTATATTTAAACCAGTGAGCGGAGCAGTATAGTCGGATGAGTCGACCATATGATACCCTACACAACTTCCACGAAAATCTAACCTTTGTGGTACTACATTCTGAGACTGGACAATATTTCGCCGTATTTGCACCCTCTTGACCGACTAATATATTACTAAAATTCAGTACAGCTCTTATAATTACTTCTACAGATTCCCTCACCGTGGGTTTTGTTGTGATGTTCGGCCTTCAATTGTGGTCGATAGATCGACTCGAAAAACACAAAAAATTAAGTTTTCGGTCCACTTTATCACAAATATAATATTATCTCATCATTACCGAAAATATAGTCGTTGTCCTTGACCATAACGGAACCTCACGGAACATTTCAAAACGATCAGCTCGACATTTCCGCCCTCTAGTGGGGTAATGGGTTGCTAATAATATCTGAATACGTAGATACATGTAAATATGTACATGTACCTCCCACATCCGAGTACATACAACAATATAATTGGTATCAATTTAAAGGTCAACCACTCTTCTTGGATATACTATCAACTTCTCGGGTCTATGTCCATCAGGAGTAAATATATACGCTATAGAATACAAATTTTGTAATTTTTCACACAAAAGTCAAGGTCCATTTGAGCCGCTATATATTGACCGATCTTTATCAAAACTATCATACCTTTTCTTTGGACCGATCCCCTTCTCCATGTAAAAATTCGCGATGTATGGGCCATAATTGCGGCCTATGGAGCGACCAGAAAATCAGACAAAAATAAAGTCTGTTTTTGGTCCAAATGTCTGTGTTTGGTCCATTTCATCCCCTAAATATTAACCGATCTTTACCAAAAACAATACAATAGGGGTCTTCATTGGCGAGAACCCATAATACATGCAAAATTTCGTGAAGATTGGTCCATAACTGTGGCCTGTATCGTGTTTACAAATTATAATCAACAGACGGACGGACACACATGTCTAGATCGACTCGGCTAGTCGAGATATGACGATCGGTGGGTCTAGGGCCAATATTTCGCGGCGTTACAAACTCTTGGCGCTGCACAAAGCTATAATACCCTGACAACATAGTTGTGTAGGGTATAAAGATTCGTTAGATTTTAATTTTTATTTAAAACTTTTATCAATAGACGATGTCGATATTGATTAAGTTCCAAGCAATATCTAAATTTAATGATTCGTTTCATTAACAAAATAAAACACAACAAAGGTTACGTTTTTGCAATTTTCTTCTAAAAAATGCATTCACATTTGTTAATATAAGAAAACACCATTTATAAATAAAAAAATACCTGTGATATTAAAAAATATATATTTAATTCATATCGACAAATAATTTAATCAAATTGGACCATAATTATATTTTATCATGAAATCATATACCTATGATTTCATGTCGTAAGCGTATTCTTTTGATTTGTATAAAAAATAAATTAATAATACCCACACCTGGAGAAGAAAATTGCAAATTCAAACAAAATAAAATAAAATGTAATATTATTTTTAAATTATATAAATTTTTATAAATTCTAAATATTGCACAGAAGTTATTAAAATAAAATTATAATAATTATAATTATAATAATTATTCACATTTTTTTGCCATAGAATTTTCACTATTAATATTTTTATAAGGAAATAGAGAAATTAATAATAAACATTTTTTTTTAATATTTCTTAAAAAATTAACTAGGTGTTTTGTTCTTATATTAAAACAAAAACTTTTAATAAAAAACGCCCTATTTTATTTTTTTATATAAATGGTCGATATTATACATTTTTTTATAAATTAGAAGTAAACAACACAAATAAATAAAAATTTTCTCCTTTAATATAGTTACTATTAAATTTCTAATCATTTATCACTGCTTATTTAAAATGAATTCTTAGAATTAAGTTACAATACGAAAATTTAATAATTTTAACCGAACAACCACAATTCGTTTTAATAAAAATAAAATAAGACTGTTTATATATAAAAAAATAAAAACATTCATAAAAAATATAATATTACAAAACATTCATATTGACAAAATTTTTAATTCATTATTCATAGTATTATAGATTTTTATTAAAATTAAAATGCATTTAAATACATTATATACAAATTTCAATATCGCTAGACATAAGACATTTACAGAGGCTATTTATTTTCAGCCTCCGTCATAATTTTATTCGCAAAATTATACAATATATTTATGAAAAACAAATATTGAATATCATTTACGGTGGGCGGCACATATTATTTTTTTTTTTATAAATATTGATTGTCTATTTGTAGATTTAATAATTTCCGACAATATGTGGTTGTGGCTATATCGCCATTTTGTAGTAGATTAAAAAAATGTTTTTGCATTGTGAAATTAAGCGATCAATTTTCGTCAATGACAAAGTTCAAAATAGATAGAATGTCGAATGTCAGTCCCCCATTCTTGTAAAGATGGACAGACATACAGACACAAATGTCTAGATCGACTCTGCTAGTCAAGATATAACTATCGGTATTTTTAAAGGTGGATCCCTCATGGCGTTACAAACTCTTGGGGCCACACAAACGTATAATGCCACCACAACATAGTTGCGTATCAAACAAATAGTATCTTCGAATATTGTTCGCCAGGAAACCGGAATGCCAAATGTCTGTAATTTCAATAGGGAAAATGCAACAAAGCCTTCAAAATACAGAAAATAGGGCGCCACTTTTTACGGGGAATACCAAATGACAGATAATTCGATGATAAACTGGTTTCAACTAATCGAAAATGCCGAAAAATGTCAAGGCCTTGTCAAAACATGAAAATATATAAATTAAAAAACAGTACTGCTCCGCTGACTGGTTTTTATTTATGTACATATATATTTTCATGTTTTGACATGACCTAGACATTTTTCGGTATTTTCGATAGTCGGACGGGGCCGACCGTACAATACCCTACACAACTAACAGGGAACTCCATCTTTCTGCAAATGTTTATTTCGAGCCTAGGTAATATTTCGTGATATCTGCACTCTTTTGACCGATTAGAGCACCTCTTCCTTACACTGACATATTTTCCGAATATTCCCAATATTCATTACAACCCTGCTAATTACTTATCCAGATTCCCTTCACCTTGGGTCTTGTTTTGATCTTCGGCTTGTGGCCTATAAATCGACTCGAAAAATCACAAACATTTATGTTTTCGGTCGACTTCATCCCAAATTTTGCTTGTGATAATCACTGAAAATTATAAGCATTATCCTTGAGCATAACTGGAACCTCTTGGAAAATTTTAAAGCGATCAGCGCTATATTTCCGCCCTCTAGTGTGGTAATGGGTTACTAAATAATATCTGAATTCGAAAGCACCTATAAATATTTAAGGTTAACACCCACATCCGAGTACATACGGCAATGTAAAGGCCTGCCACTCCTCTTGGATATACTGTCAACTTTTAGGGTAGATGTCCATCAGGAGTAAATACACACGCCAGAGAATAATTTTTTACACAAAAGTCAGGGTCTATTTGACCCGCCAAATAATGGCCGATCTTTATCAAAATAGGCATGCTTATTCCTTGGCCCGATACCCTTAACCATATAATTTTTTTTTTTTTGTATTTTTTTACACAAAGATCAGGGTTCATTTGACCCGCCAAATAATGGCCGATCTTTATCAAAATAGGCATACTTATTCCTTGACCCGATACCCTTCGTCAAGTAAACTTTCGCGATGTTCGAACCATAACTGCGGTCTCCGGACCGACCAGAAAAACCGACAAAAATTAAGTATTTGGTACATTTCCATTTTTTACACAAAAGTCAGAGTCCATTTGACCCGCTAAATAATGGCCGATCTTTATCAAAATATGCATGATTATTCCTTGGCCCTATACCCTTCACCATGTAAAATGTCGCAATTTTCGGACCATAATTGCGGTCTCCGGAGCGACCAGAAAAACCGACAAAAATAAAGTTTTTGGTTTATTTTATCTCCTAAATATTAACTGATCTTTACCAAAACAATAAGGTCTTCATGGGCAGAACTTGGCCTACATGCAAAATTTTGTAAAGATTGGTCCATAATTGTGGCCAGTATTGTGTTTACAAATTATAATGGATAAACGTAAGGACGGAGACACATGTCTCCATCGACTCAGCTAGTTGAGATATGACGATCGATATACGGACCAATATTTCGTGGCGTTACAAACTCTTGGCGCTGCACATAGCTATAATACCCTGAAAACATAGTTGGGTAGGGTATAAACAATTAAAAAAACAAACATGTTTCTCAACTACCAAGATTTCTGGGATCTATCTGCCAGCTATTTTGGTGGAAGAAAGCGGCTAAAACCTTCAACATTCGAGGAATAAGGAGGAACTTTATATGAAGCTAAGTTAAAACATTAACCTATATCAAAATATTTCTGTAAAAAAATCCTCCAAGATCGCAGAATGTCAAATTCTCGATGGGAGAATGTTGTTGGGATCTGTACCAACACATGGAGCTATATGAATTTTCTGCATGGATATATTTCGGCCTCCAAAAACCCCTACAACCACATTAGTGGGAAAAAATATAATAAACCCTCCAAAATAATGAAAAATGAAAATTGCATCCCCTAAATACAATCTGATCATCACCGATTATCAGATTATTGTATATAATTTCAAAATAACGAAAAATGAAAATTGAGAAGGGAATGTGAAGGGACCTATATCAAAATATTTCTGTACAAATGTTTCTCATTTTACAAATTCCCTGAAAATGCGTCTAAAACCTTCGAAACACCGAAAATTGGTCAGTGTCTTTATTTCAATTCAATTTTATTTAACTTGTAATTCAAAGCCTTCAGGCCCATTAAAGATAAATTACAAAATGCATATGATGTGCTTAACCTAATAAAGGACAACCTTCCCCAGGGAGTTGGGAGTTATAATAAAATATTGTGCGATATACCTCATTTGCATTACCAATCAACTTAGGGGTGATAGCAAAGTCTGTGAAAACTTTCAAAAAGTTACTTTAAACATTTCGATCTCTATTCTGATTTCAAAAATCTGACAGACGAGTATTGCTTAATCGATTTACAATTGTATTCTGATCAAGAATTTATATTCTCTAAGGGGTATTTGGTGTTGCAAATTTACTCTACACCATTAGCACAAGAAATACTTCCCCTTTTCATTTTTCAAATTCCGCACAAAACATTAAAGCCATTCACAAAAAAAAAAAGAAATAAAACAATATGTGCCGATCACTGTTCATATAAAAATATATACAAAAAATATATTTGAATACAAAAAAAAATTAGCTGAAACTGCCACCATAAATACCATACACCGTCATTGTCATCATCATAATCGCCACCACCTCCATAAAAACCATTATGAATCAATGCAATAATATTATTACTAAAATTAAACATTATAAGCAAAATAATAATAATAAACTCTCAATGACAAAACAACCACAACAAAAACAAAACCAATGACTATATTAAGCAATATTATATTTATAGAAATTAAATAAAATCGATAACGCCAACCAAAAACTTATATGTCACATATGACAAAACACAAACAAAACCCAAACAAATAAAATAAAATCACTCCAAAGTAAACGACAAACGAATGATTTGATGATGAATAAAAATTACTTTTTATTATAATAACAAAAAATATTGATACAGCATTTATTATATCTTATATATGGATACGAATAAAATATAAAAGCCTAAAACCACAATGCCACAATATGCATTTATATATACAAAACAAAATAGAAAAATACCAATCCTCGAAATAGCAACCATATACACGCAAATATTATAAATACATACATATATATTGCATTAACAACCATCTACATATACATACTTATTATATGCCTAATAAAAAATAAAACAATATAATCGATTCGAATAACAATGCAATAATAAAACAAAACAATATTTCACAAAACAAATAATTGAATAAAAAATTGTTTTTCAAATTAAAAGGAGTGTTTTTATTTTCTTGGAAGAATATACCATTATGCAGGTAAACAATGTGATTAAAAATTCTTGAACCTTGGGGGTATTTATTTCGTCACAGAAATTTTACTTCAAGTTCCTGTGGTGTGTTACACCAACGACGAAAAGAGGAATAAGTTATTGATGACATTATTTTTTTGTTCAGGGTAAAGCGGGAAAGTCTTTTAATCGAGTTGAGTTTTGTTATGTGTATTGGCACGTATACGTAATGTTGAAATAATTGTTTACATTAAACATACGCCACCATATGGGTTTCTGTTAATTATACCCTACACGACTAAGTTGTCGGGGTATTATAGCTTTGTGCAGCCCCAAGAGTTTGTAACGCCGAGAAATATTGGTCCTAGACCCACCTTTATCTCGACTAGCTGAGTCGATCTAGACATGTGTGTCCGTCCATTATATTTTGTAAACACGATACAGGCCACAGTTATGGGCCAATCTCCAATAAATTTTGCATGTATGATGGGTTCTGCCCAATGAAGACCCCTATTGTTTTTGGTAAAGATCCGTTAATATTTAAGGGATGAATTGACCAAATATTTAAATTTTTGTCTGATTTTCTGGTCGCTCCAGAGACCGCAATTATGGACCAAAAATCCCGAATTTTTACATGAAGAAAAGGATCGAGCCAAAGAATAAGCATGTCGGGTCCTATGGGCCCTGAATTTTGTGTGGAAAATTACAAAATTTTTATTTAATGGCGTATATATTTACTCCTGAAGGACATATGCGCGAGAAGTTGATATTATATCCAAGAGGAGTGGTTGGCCTTTAAATTGATACGAATCACATTGCCATATGTACTCGGATGTGGGAGTTACACTTAAATATTTACAGGTGCTTACGTATTCAGACATTACTTAGTAACCCATTACTACACTAGAGGTCGGATATATAACACTGATCGCTTTGAAATTTGCCATGAGGTTCCAGTTATGGTCAAGGACAACGCCTATAATTTTCGGTGATGATCAGATAATAATTTTGGGATGAAGTGAACCGAAAACTTAATTTATTGTGTTTTTTCGAGTCAATCTATATAAGTCGAACATCACAACACAACTCACGGAGAAGAGAATTTGGACAAGTAATTAGGAGGGCTGTACTGAATATTAGTAATATTCGGAAAATATATCAGTGTAAGGAAGAGGAGCTGTTGATCTCTGATAAGTCGAACATCACAACACAACTCACGGAGAAGAGAATTTGGACAAGTAATTAGGAGGGCTGTACTGAATATTAGTAATATTCGGAAAATATATCAGTGTAAGGAAGAGGAGCTGTTGACCTCTAATCGGGCAAAGGGGTGCAACTATCACGAAATATTGCCCAGGCTCTGCAGAAAAGTAAAGCCACGTGGTAGTTGTGTAGGGTATCGTATGGTCGGCCCCGTCCAACTATACTGCTCCGCTCACTGGTTATAAATTAATTTCAATTGTACGAGCGTCTGTCGTCATCTTACATTTCATATGATCTATATTCCAAACCTGGAAAATATTCCGCGACATTTGCATCCTCTTGATCAATTAGAGATCAGTAGCTCCTCCCCATTAACCTGATATATTTTCCAAATCATGTTTTCCCGGGGTGAACATATAAGCCATAAGATTCAAATGTTGTTATTTTAAACACAAAAGTCTTGGTTCATTTGACCCGTTAAAATCTATCTTGTTGGTCGTGATAATTGTGACCTCTAGAGTGACTAGAAAATCTGAGAAGAACAAAGTTTTCGATCCATTGTTTCCCCGAAATATTATCGGGGAATGTAACATTTTTGCTTTGCTTTTTCATAGAAGGTTGGGTTTTCCAATAGTGGGCAACTAAACTAACCCGATGCCTCAACCCATTTTATATAGTTCTTATGGGTGAACTCGCGGCACATATTAACTCACTATTTCATCGGGTGATGAAAATAGCTTCCCAGGTGGCACCGCGGGTAGGTCAGTGTCCACAATTGAGATGAAAGAGGTACCAAGATAAGCCTGGAATTCGCCATGTTAAAGCCAATCAGAGCCGTTGCTTGGTATATATCATCCCCTACGGCACCCAGATGAGGCGGCTCTTGGAGTGTTTGAGGGAAAATTTCTCCGAAAGATCTACGGGTCGATCTGCGTTGTACCAGATATTTTCGGACATCGACATTGTTAGACGTATTGAGCTGCAGCGACTACGTTGGCTAGGTAATCTTGTGAGAATGGATAAAGATGCCCCAGCCCAGAAGGCATATAAAAGCGAACCAGATGACGGTTCACGCAGAAGGCGAAAGCCAAGAATACGTTGGAAAGATCAAGTCGAAGACAACATTGCCGAAAATGGTCTTTCAAATTGGAAAAAACTACGCAAAAGACCGACGAACTTGGAAATCTTTTCTAAGCTCGGCTTATGGAACGAAAGTTCTGTCACAAGCCAGCTAAGAAAGTAAAGTTCTTTTTGATATACTGTCTACATGTCCGGTTTATTTCCTTCATGAGTAAATATATATAGACCATATTATGTCAATTTGACCATTTCTCACACAAAAGTCTAGGTCCATTTGACTTCCTTAATATCGGCCGTTTATCATTAAAAAACCATGTATATTCCATGGACAGATCATCTTGTTATGATTTGATCCCCTAAATATTAAACGATCATTAGTCAAAACCGCACCTACATACAAAAATTCATGACGATTATAATGAACGGACGGACACACTTACACACACACGACAAGTTGAGTCGATCAAGACAAATGGCCAACATTTATCATTTCCTTCAGGGTTTTCAACGTTTATACCCAATGAGAATCGAAAATATAAAAATTAAAATTACTATCAGTTTGTGGCTAAATAGTGGACTCATTTTGATAATATTTAGTAAGAAGATTTGCTGCGCGATGAAAACACATATGACCAAATTAAATTAAATTTGTTGGAAACTCCCCTAATAATCGGAATTTAGGAGGCACTGTTCTATGAAGTCTACCCTTAAACTGGGCGAATAATTATTATACCCTCAGCCTTATGCCTGTATACAGTGAACATGTGTCTCATCGAAATATTGGTTGTAGACCCCATGTTTTTTTGGCCCAAATCCGTGTCATGTCCGTCTGTCTGTCTGGTCGGTTGTTGCGCACGATAACTCTCGAAGGGAGTAACCGATTTCATCCAAACGTTGTACATCCTAATATTTCTTCGAAATTTAGTTTAAGTTCCCCCACAAAATTGTGCTAAAAATTAATTTTAAAATAACATACACAACATGTTATCTAGCCTGGATCAGGTCCGAAGATGGGACCCCACTCCAAAAGCTGAGGGTCTGTCGGCAACACAGACTTGTATTGACCGATAATATTCCAAAATACCAAATAAATGGCGCATTTAAGGTACACTCTACGGGTATACCATATCGAAAGGCCATGAACGGCAGTGTGTTGACTGCTAATGTAATAACCTTATGTGGCACATCGTGAGATAGTGAAATCCTTGGGCATTTCTTTTAACAGCACACATTCGATATACCTTAAAGTACTGGCAATTCCCTCAACAAAAGACTAGAAACAAAACCGCAATCGATCGTGTGACTCTTTGAAGATAATCCAAACGCTAAAAATTTTTAAGAAAGGAAGTATTACAGAGCAAAAAGCAGACTGTATCTTCGGAAAAACGTAATACAGTTGCGATAGTTCCGCTAGTACAACGTAGGACGATCAACTCTGTGTGCTTCACCAAAATGTTTAAACCTGAAGTCTTCGAAAAAATTCGACAAGTTAACAATAGAAGTCTATTTAAAGTAGTTCTATATTTTGGCATAGGCTCTTGGAGGCTAAAATAAAAATTATATAAAAAAATCTCCGTATATATATTTCCCCCAGACTACTGCTACAACCTGAAAAATGAAATGTTCTCATACACATCTCTACGGAAAAATATCCAATGACATTAAGACAATACATCAGAAGCACATTCATATTTCCAATGAAAATGAAACTGATTGAATATTCGATAGTCTGGCAATAATGGAAATTCCCTATGACATTTTGATACGCACATAAATGCCTACATACATACATTCCAGTTACTTTCAGTTATTTGAGTATTAAACAATACAAAAAGGTTTCTTTTGTAATTTTAATTCGAATATTTTCGCATGAGTTGCGAATAATTTATGAATGAATTCAATTGTAAAGATAAGTGACATTAACATTATGTCATACACACATACATATGTAGCATATGTATGTGTCTTTGTATTTGATGTATAAATAAAATATTACAAAAGTATATGTATATAAATAAAAAATAATTTAAAAATGATTTTATGTCCCTTTTGTTTTGTATTTCATTGTCCCTGGGAGAAAGTATTGAAGCATAAACAAAAGATTGAAAGTTCGATAATTTCCACAAACATTTGGGTAAGTTATGCTGCAGTCCGATCAACATATTTTTACAATAATATCTTATTTTTATTCCCTTCAACACACTGTGGTACAGGGTATTATGCCTTTGTGCATATGTTTGTAACAGGAAAAAGGAATCGAGATAGACCCATGGTTCCTTTTGAGAATATTCATAGAATCACATTCTAGGTCGATTTATGCATGCCCGTCCGACGTCCAGGTATTTTTGTTGGCACAGTACAGGTCGCATTTATGATCCGAATTGGATGAAATTTGGCACAGCCCATTGGTTTGGCCCAAGGACGAACCCTATTGAAATTGGGAAAAATCGGTTCAGATTTAAATATAGCTCTCATATATAGTTTCGCCCGATTTTAGATAAATGGTGCACCAAAGACCCTGAAAATCATAAGATTTGCACGAATTTTCGCATAGCTTACTAAATTAAGTCGACAATGTGCTAAACTTCGGGAAAATCGGTTCAGATTTAGATATAGCTCCCATATATAGTTTCGCCCGATTTTAGGTAAATGGTGCACCACAGACCCTGAAAATCATAAGATTTGCACGAATTTTCGCATAGCTTACTAAATTA
>NW_026877586.1:0-22411 GCF_032173495.1 Musca vetustissima
GTATTGCTATCAATCTGTGGCATAAGGCGTTTCAAATTACGGATGATAAATATATTGTTCAACATTTATTGGAATCTAATTAAAAATCAAAATTCTTGAAATACTAATAAATATGCACACCCTCGGAAATGTTATTAAAACTTTACGTCCGTGGAAAAATATTATCAATATGTGAAAATCGGTTCAGATTTAGATGTAGCTCTCCTATAAATTTTCATCCGATTATAAGTAAAGGATGCACTAAAGAACCAAAATTATGGCTGATTGAAAAAAAATGGACGACGTCCAAATTTCGATGAAATCGGGACATATTTAGATATAGCTATCATATATATATTTTTCAAAGATCCAAAGTTAGGCCCATTAACACAAACTTCTGCACAACGTACTGAAGTTAATGTGTAAAGTTTCGTTGAAATCGGTTCATATTTAGACATAGTTCGCATACATTATTTCGTCCGATTTCATGTATTTGGTGCATCGATTTAAGTATTATGGTGCACCAGAGAGCCAAAGTTAGCCCGATTGACGCACAATTTTGCACAGCGAACTAATTTAGTACAGAAAGCGTTAATGATCCAAATTGGATGAAATTTGGAACTGCTGATTTATTTGGCACAAGGACGAACCCTATTGAAATTTGGAAAAATCGGTTCAGATTTACATATAGCTCCCATATATATTTTCGTCCGATTTTATGTAAATGGTTTACCAAAGCCCCTATATATCTTTCAATTTTCACGAAATTTAGCATGGCGAACTGAATTCAGTCTAGTATGATGTGTGCTAAATTTACTACATTCCTTACTATTTTTTGCCTTTGAAACTTTTCTAAAAAATCTCCCCGTTTTAAAATTCTTAAAGAAATGTTCCTGTATTTACCAGCCACTCCTTCAAAAGATTTAAAAAATTCCACGAGTTTGAAAATTTTTAAACATTCCAAGCATATACATTTTTTCCACACATTTGAAAATTTATAAGCCAGTAAGGAAAGTAGTAAAGTCGGACTGGGCCGACTATATGATACCCTTCACCACTTTGGATATATTTTACATATGTATCCTAACAAACGACTCGTTTTGTTATAAATCTACATCTGAACCGATTTCAGGGTAACTTGCCAGAAACTAATTTATATAACATCAGTACGTTGTGTCAATCGGCAAAGCTATGGATATTTTCACGAGGCATAGCAACATCATTCTAGACTTAATTCAGTACCCTATACCGAAATTCGTGCAAATCGAAAGATATATAGGGTCTTTTGTGCACCAATTACATTAAATCGGATGAAAATACATATGGGAGCTATATCTAAATCTGAACCGATTTTCACGAAACTTGCCAGACATCATTCTCGATCTTATTCATAACTCTGTGCAAAATTTTGTGCACATCAAAAGATTTCCTATTTACCCAAAAACGGGCGAAGCTATATATGGGAGCTATATCTAAATCCGAACCGATTTTCACGAAACTTAACACACATCATTCTAGACCTAATTCATTACGCTGTGCCAACTTTCGTACAAATCGAAAGATATATAGGGACTTTGGTGCACCATTTACCTTAAATCGGACGAAGATATATATGGGAGCTAAATCTAAATCTTAATCGATTTTCACGAAACTTTGTGCACATCATTCGTGACCTTATTCATTACGCTGTGCCAAATTTCGTGGAAATCGAAAGATATATAGGGACTTTGGTGCACCATTTACCTTAAATCGGACGAAAATATATATGGGAGCTATATCTAAATCTGAACCGATTTTTCCCATTTTCAATAGGGTTTATCCTTGGGCCAAACAAATGAAACATCCAATTCGGATCATAAATGTACTTTGTTTACAATTTAACATGGAGCTGTACTTTGTTTACAATTTAACATGGACAGATAGACGGACATGCATAAATCGACTTAGAAAGTGATTCTATGAATATTATCAGGATCCATGGGTCTATCTCGATTATTTTTGCCTGTTACAAACATATGCACCAAGACATGATACCCTGTACCACAGTGTGGTTTGAAAAATTCCTTAATAATACCCGTCATTAGATTTTTTTAAATAAACGATTTTGAATCCCGGTCTTTAACAGTCATGTCTTCTTAAAAATACACGACATAATTAAGTTGCAAAAATTCATAGCCTATGGAAATTTTTTTTAAATGGCTCGATTTTGATTGCTTTTCCTCACATTTTCTTAAAAATCTTTTGCTCCTTTAAGTCTTAATGTATTGTTTAAACGTAAACGCATATATGCATTTTTATGATATACATCAAAATGGAAGGAATTGTATAGACACCAACACATATCCATCTTCAATCGTTAAAATGAAAATATTATCATAACTCATACGGATTAGGCACACTCCGTAGGACATGTATATGTGTTCGTTAATATTATATATTGCACATTTCAATACAATATATATATACAAGTAATAAAAAATACTTTATTTTTTACACACTTGTACAATTTCAACACACAGTCATGACAAATTTCCTCTTGCTAGCGGAAATCTACAAGCTAAAATATTGAAATAATATAGAGAATAAAAATCACATATTTGCACGTAAATCATATTATGAAAGAAATAAGACAGAAAAAAAACTTCCACGACTTTACGGGAAATGAAATCCAATAAAAAAGTATTAAAAACAAATAAAAAGAATATTTTTATATGCGCTGCACACATTTAACAACAACATTCCAAGTGGGATGATAAGAAAAAAGAAAAAAAAAACATATAATCGAATGCTTAGCTTAGCTGGAATATTTTTCTCAATATAAAATTGAACGCAGCGTGTCATTTTAATAGCAAAGATATAAAACTTTTATTGAATATTGAAAGTTTATTTTTCTAATGGTGGGCTAAAGCAACAAAAAGCTTTTTCATGGCAAAAAAAAAAAAAAATCAGAGCATATGTTATGAAATGTTAATGAAATGTGTATTTGTATTCATATTCTATTTACATTTAAGAAATTATTTCATATCCAATGCTTACACGCAAAACTGGAAGTATTGGGTGGGATCTCAATATTGAAGGGGAAGTTCATGGAGAAAAATAATACTTTCAAATATCACCAAAGCATATCAAGACAGGAGAAGTCAACGTTGAGAGTTCGGCTTGGATTTTTATACCGTTCACCACACTGTGGTGAAGGTTAGTAGCCGGCAAAAAGAAAATAGATAGACAAATGGTTCCTTTTGAGAATATGCATAGAATCACTTTCTGAGTAGATTTATGCATGTCCGTCCGTCCGTATGTATGTCCATTTTAAATTTTAAACAAAGTACAGATCGCATTTATGATCCGAATTGGATGAAATTTGGCACAGCTCATATATTTGGCCCAAGGACGAACACTGTTGAAGCAAGGAAAAAACAGTTCAGATATACATAGCTCTCACATTTATTTTGGTTCGATTTAATGTAAATGGTGCACTACAGACTCAAAGTTTGTCCGATTGGCACACTATTTTGTACAGTATACTGAAGTTAATATAAATTAATTTCTAGCAAGTTTCGTTGAAATCGGTTCAGATTAGCATATAAGTGACACATATATGTTTTCGTTAGATTTTAGCTAAATGGCCTAATGTTTGTTCGATTAACACGAAGTTTTGCACAAGAATTCAAATTGGGTTTAGAACGGTTTTTATACCCTTCACCACACTGTGGTACAGGGTATTATGTCTTTGTACATATGTTTATAACAGGCAAAAATAATCCCATGGTTCCTTTTGAGACTATGCATAGAATCTCTTTCCGAGTCGATTTCTGCATGTCCGTCCGTCCATGCATTTTGTTTCCAACAGGTCGCATTTATTATCCTATTTGGATGAAATTTGGTACAGGTCACTTAATTGGCCCAAGGACGAACCGTATTGAAATTGGAGAAAATCGGTTCAGATTTACATATAGCTCCCCTATATATTTTCGTCCGATTTATTATAAATGGAGCACCAAAGTCCCTGAAAATAGCGTACTGAATTGAGTCTAGAATACTGTGTGCGAAGTTTCGCGAAAATCGGTTCAGATTTAGAGATAACTCCCATATATATTTTCGTCCGATTTTAGGTAAATAGTGCACCAAAGTCCATATATATCCTTCGATTTGCACGAAATTTGGCATAGCGAACTGAATTAAGTCTAAAACGATGTATATAAAATTTCGTGAAAATCGGTTCAGATTTCGATATATCTCCCATGTATATTTTCGTCCGATTTAATGGAAATGGTGCACCAAAGTCCCTATATATCCTTTGATTTGCACGAAATTTGGCATAGTGTACTGAATTGAGTCTAGAATGATGTGTTTTAAATTTCGTGAAAATCTGGAGAAAATCGGTTCAGATTTAGATATACCTCCCCTATATAGTTTCGTCCGATTTTATGTAAATGGTGCACCAATGTCCCTATATATCATCCGATTTGCACGAAATTTGGCATAGCGTACTGAATTTAGTCTAGAATGATGTGTGTTAAGTTTCGGGATTTAGGATTTAATTTTGATTTATAAAAAATATTTTTATGAAATTTAAAATCAGTCGATTTGTTCGTAGTACTATTTTTTGCGATAAGGGAAACCACCACTATACCCGCTGTGGTCAGAAACAATTTAAATACACAATTTTTGACCCTTTTTTACTCCACACTGTTAACAGTAATGAATTTAATTATATTTATGTTGGTAATTAATTTGTGTTCTAAAAAAATTCAATGCAATTGCTGTGGTTGATTTGAATTTTTAGCAAAAACTAATTTAAAATTACTATTAATACAACTTTGCTTTTGTATGTTGGGTTTGGTTTTGAATAACTATTTTAATACAATAGAGTAACGAACTCTTAATCTTTTGTTGAGTTTTGTTGTTTACAAAATATTCTAATTTAATTAAATACATTACACAGCGTTTGCATGTATGTGTGAGTGATTGTTTAAAAACAAACAATAGATAGAGTAAAAATACAACATCAAATCAATTAAAATTTTACATGACCATTTGTAGAAAAACTTCAATTACAAACAAACTGTTATGTAGTTTTGTTAACAATGTTGATTTGTTTTTCACTGCATGTATTTCTTTGAACCTAAAACAAATAATTAGAAATTGTAACTAAAATACCAAAAAATAAAACTAGTGAAAAAAATGGTAATGTCTGGCTGGGCCGACTATGTGATATCCTTCACCATCTTGGGTATACTGTATCCTAATAATTTTATCTCTTCTGCAACCTATGCTAAATTTAATTTCATTTAGTTTAAATCGGACGAACATATATATGGGTGCTATATCGAAATCAGAACCGATTTTCCCGAAACTTAACACACATCGTTCTAGACTTAGTACACAGTACGCCATGCCAAATATCGTTTCAATCGAAAAAAATATATCTCGGGGCTTTGTTGCAACATTTCCATAAAATCGGACGAGCTTTATCTAAATTTGAACTGGTTTCATCCAAACTTACCTGTAGTTCTTTTTGTCCCATTTCGATACGTTGCCAAAAATGTTGTGTAAATCAGATAAACTTAGATAAAATGGACGCAAATATAATTATATCGGACGAAATGTAGTTAATTCTGAACTGATTTGATCAAAACTTACCAAGCCCATTTTGTAGACCCATCTAGATACGTAGTGAAAAAAATTGTGTCAATCGAACAAACTTTGCACCATTCACCTAAAATCGCACGAAAATATATATGGAAGATATATCTATATCTGGACCATTTTCAACAAAATCTGACACACGTTGGGCTATACTTACTTCAGTACGACGAAACAAAATTGTTCCAATCGGCCCAACATAGGTTCTTTGGTACACAATATACATAAAGTCGAACGAAATTGTACATGGGAGCTATATTTAAATCTGAAGCTACTATCACCAATTGCAATAGGGTTTGTCCTTGGGACAATAGGGTATCATATGGTTGTCTCCGTCCGGCTACACTGGTCCGCTCTTTGGGTTTCAAATGCTTTTTATACCCTTCACCACACTGTGGTACAGGGTATTATGTCTTTGTGCATATGTCTGTAACAGGCAAAAGGAATCGAGATAGACCCATGGTTCCTTTTGAGAATATGCATAGAATCACTTTCTGAGTCGATTTATGCATCCGTCCGTCCGTCCGTCTGTTGATGTTAAATTGTAAACAAAATACAGGTCGCATTTATGATCCGATTTGGATAAAATTTGGCACAGCTCACTTATTTGCCTCAAGGACGAACCCTATTGAAATTGGGAAAAATCTGTTCAGATTTAGATATAGCTCCCATATATATTTTCGTCCGATTTAAGGTAAATGGTGTACAAAAGTCCCTATATATCTTTCGATTTGCACGAAATTTGGCATAGCGTACTGAATTAGGTCTGGAATGATGTGTGCTAAGTTTTGTGAAAATCGGTTCAGATTTAGATATAGCTCCTATATATAGTTTCGGCCGATTTTAGGTAAATGGTGCACAAAAGTCCCTGAAAATCATTTGATTTGCACGAACTTTGGCATAGCGTATTGAATTAAGTCAAGAACGACTAAGTTTCGTGAAAATCGGTTTGATTTAGATATAGCTCCCATATAAAGTTTCGCCCGATTTTAGGTAAATGGTGTACCAACGTCCCTATATATCTTTCGATTTGCACGAAATTTGGTAAAGCCTACTGAATTAGGTCTAGAATGATGTATGCTAAGTTTCGTGCAAATCGGTTCACATTGAGATATAGCTTCCATATATAGTTTCGCCGATTTTAGGTAAATGGTGTACAAAGTCGTACTAAATTAAGTCTAGAAGGATGTGTGCTAGGTTTCGTAAAAATCTGGTTAGATTTAGATAAAGCTTCCATATACAGTTTCGATCGATTTTATGTAAATGGTAGACCAAAAGATGTGTACACAAAATCGATTTACACAAATCTGTTCCACTGTGCGCAAACGACTCTAAACTTACCCAAATGAAATGAAATTTAGAATAGGTTCCAAAAAGACATAAAAATCACATATTTAAGTTCGTTCAATTTCATGTCAAAATTCCTTCAAAAAGGCGACGTTTTTTCGGATACATATGTAGAATATACCCAAAGTGGTGTAGGGTATCATATAGTCGGCCCAGTCCGACTTTACTACTTTCCTTACTGGTTTATATAAACAACAATGAATTGTCAGAGGACATTTTGTACACAATTAATTGTACTGTTTGCGACACAGAACACAATCCCAGCTACTTCAAATACACATAGATAAACACATTTCCATCTACATGTCACTAATTATGCGACAGTTTATCATTGTGAATAATAATAACAACTCCCCTTTTAATATCACTGGCTGCAAAAACATTGTAGTTGTTGTTGTTAAAAATAACTATTCTCTATCTACTCTGAGTTCAATGTTGTTGTTCAGTTGTTTATGCCTATGTCTATCTGACTGTCAGACTCAACTGACTGACACAAGACAATATTTTATGAGTAAATGCTTTGTAGTCAAAATTGTTTACATTTTATCCTGCGGAAACATTTTTTTTCGTTTTTTAGAAAAAATATTTGTTATCTGCGTATACCAACGCAAATGATTCGCATCGGACATTTGTCATCTGCATTCAAATTAAATTGTTTAGCATAGTTATTTGTTTCGGTCGCCCGTAGCGAGTTGAGTGAATATTTGTCGTAGTGGCGCATAGTTTGAACAGAGAATTTGCGGAAATTATGTTGGATTAGAGAACAAATTAAAAATGGAAAATTGTTAATGTAAATTTGCAAAATGGGGAACAGGGCATTAGGGCATTCGGTAGTAGTGAGCAGAACTACAGTTCAGTTATTAGGGCTTCGCACATCCATTGCTGCCACTCTAGACTGTTTGATACTGAAAATATGATGCAACATTACGGGATTTTGAGGAATTTGGGCAAGTTTTTACCACAAGGGATGTAATTTTATATTTGTGGTTCACAATTTTCCCTACAGGATGTAGCACAATTTACCAAACAATCTACCACAATTTTGTTATACCCTTCACCACACTGTCATACAGGGTATTATGTTTTATGCTCCCATATATATTTTTGCATATGTAAATGGCGCGCCAAAGTCCCTATATACCTTTCGATGTACAGAAATTTTTCCCTGAATTGAAATGTGTGGAAAAATTGGTTCAGATATATATATATATATAGCTCCCATATATATTTTCTCGATATACTTCTCGATATACTTTTCGATTTACACGAAATTTGGTATAGCCCACTGAATTTCGAACATAATAATGTGTGCTAAGTTTCATGAAAATCGGTTCAGATTTAGATATAGCTCCCATAGATATTTTCGTCCGATTAAAGGTAATTGGTGCACCAGAGTCCATACATACCTTCCGATTTGCACGACTTATGGCATAATTATGTCTGTATTAAGTCTAGAATGATGTGTGCAAAGTTTCGTGAAAATCGGTTCAGATTTATATACACCTCCTATATATATTCGTCCGACTTTAAGTACTGTACCAAAGATCCATACCAACGATCAATAGGTAGGCCAATTGACACAATGTACTGAAGTTGAAATAAATTAATCTCTGGCAAGTTTCCTTGAAACCGGTTCAGATATAGATATAGCATGGCTTCTATATACAATTTCGAACTATCACATATTTAAGTTCGTTCAAATTCTTGTCAATGTTCCTTCAAAAAGGCGACGTCTCTTAGGAAACATATGTAGAATATACCCAAAGTGGTGAAGGGTATCATATAGTCGGCCCAGTCCAACTTTACTACTTTCCTTACTGGTTACAAATTTTGCCTGTACAAATTAATTTCCATTTTTCTTATATGGTGTTTGGTTTGGTTCCAACACACACACACACACTCAAAAGGCGTCGATAAAACTGTTACTAGTCGATAAGTATGTTTCAGTCAACTCAGTCATGCTAAAACATGTATAGCAGCACCACGTAACATTCTGCACAGTAGTGATTTGGATGGAAAAACAATTTGGTGTGTATGGAGTAACAGAAAGATATCTGAGTTCATGCACAAATTGCATGAACGTAAATCAACATCTAAATATATATTACGAATTCCAATAGGCGTTGTTTTAGGTCCAATTTGTTTCCTTGTGCACAAATTTGTGCCAATCGAAAAAAAAAATATTTGGTACAACATTTAGATGAAATCGGATGGAAATATATATGGGAGCTCTATCTAAATCGGAACCGATTTCAACAAAACTTCGCATACGTCTATCTGGACCTAACTCAGTACACTGCGCAAATTTGTGTCTCTGAGACAATCCTTGGGAGTTTGATGCACCATTTACCTAAAATCGGACGAAACTATATATGGGAGTTATATCTAAATCTGAACCGATTTCAATAAAACTGCGCATACGTCTATTTAGACCTAGCTCAGTGCGCTGCGCAAATTTTGTCTCAATCGGATAAATATTGGGAGTTTGGTGCACTACTTTTATAAATCGGACGAAAATATATATGGGAGCAATATTTAAATCTGAACCGGTTTTCTCCAATTTCAATAGGGTTCGTCCTTAGGCCAAATAAGTGCCTTGAACCAAAATTGGTCCAAATCGTATCATAAATGCGACCTTTATTTTGTTCACGAGGATACATGGACCGACAGGGATGGATAAATCAACTTAGAAAGTAATTCTATGCATATTCTCAAAAGGAACCTTGTGTTTATCTCGTTTGGTTGAAGTCGGCTGAGATATAAAAAATCCAGCACAAAATTCAAATTGTGATTAAATATAAAAAAAAAATCACAATATTTTCTTTTTAATTCCTGAATGTTTTCACCCAAAATGTACTGAATTTTCTTTACAGTGGTAAGTTTAAATATTTCGAAACCCCTTCCATTTTATGGTAACATATCCATTAACTAATTATCCAGATTCTGTCGTGATGTCTTTTGTAAGCTCTCCCACTATTGTAACACTTTATCTTCGAAAGTGGCTTCTGGGCTCTAATAATAGATGCTGATTAATCTGTTTTGCTTGTAGAATTCGAATAGACTGGTTGGGCAGGAAAATTGCATTTACAAAACACGCACACATACATAAATTATATACATTGCCAACTTGTAGTAGAGGTTGAGATTGTCGTGTCATTTCAAAGAATTATTAACGGTCAAATGCTTTTGTAAACATAAGACTCACAGACACCAACATACCACATATAGTTGTTAATGATTACGAAGAAGATGGCATGCAATCAGGATATCAACGATTCCTGATAACATTGTGTGCAATGTGGGAATGGTGGTAGAGGTCTTTGTAGGTCACCGAAAATAATGACTCACTCGTTTAATTAGTATTATAAGAGAACAAGCCATATACGTCTTCTAACAATTTTCAAAGGAAGAAGATGTACTGTGAAGGCCTCTTAATCTTCTAGGAGATAAAAATTTCTAGTTCTTCTGCTAGGACACTCCAATTTTTGGTGGAAGTCATATTGTTATTATATGAACATTGCTTTATATGTCATTTCATTTGCAGCATCATGAAATATTCATCATTTATAAGTATACATACTGTTAATGAGAATAAAATTCTATGTCTATTTAGCCACATATTTTAGTCCGATTTAAGGTAAATGGTGTACCAAAGTCCCTATATATATATTTCGATTTGCACGAAATTTGGCACAGCGTAATGAATAAGGTCTAGAATGGTGTGTGCAAAGTTTCGTGGAAATCAGTTCAGATTTAGATATAGCTCCCATATATATCTTCGTCCGATTTAAAGTAAATGGTGCACCAATGACCCTATATATTTTTCTTTTTTCAAGATTTGTCACAGCGTACTGAATTAAATCCAGAATTATGTGTGCAGAGTTTCGTGAAAATCGGTTCAGATTTAGACATAGTTCCTTTATATAGTTTCACCCGATTTTAGGTAAATAGTCCACTAATATCTCTGGAAATATTTTGATTTCCACGAATTTTGGCATAGCGCACTGAATTAAGTCTACAATCATGTGTGCTAAGTTTCATGAAAATCTGTTCAGATTTAGATATAGCTCCCATATATATTTTCGTCCGATTTAAGGTAAATGGTGTACCAAAGTCCCTATATATCGTTCGATTTGGACGAAATATGGCATGTAAATGAAGGAGCTTACGTCGGTTCCATATACACGAGATCAAATTGAGGACATCGCACTTGGGATGCTGCAGCCCAAATGGTATGTGCCAAGGTTGCTTAATAAGGACCAAATTTACATATATATACTACATGATATTGTATATATTAGCATCTCTTGTATATATTATCATCTCTTTAGCGTGAAGAAACGCGTTTGGATACAAACGAAAATGTTACGTTTGAAATTGTGCTATTAGACATAGCCCCTTATATAATGATAACTCCAAATGTTTGGTAAATCCTATACGATGTATAGACCGACATATAACTTTAGTTTCACCATATCATGCGTTATGAATATCTTACAGCGATTTTGGGGTTTTGAGATTTTGGGAGAAATTCCTTTATTTTATTTATTGTTTTTCATATGATCAATTCTTATTTATTCTCTTTGTTTCGAGTACCACTGATCTAGAATGACCGACTGACACGGAATGTTGTCGTTTTATATGCAGATATAGATCACAAATTTCACTTCGTTCGGTTTCATATACAGTGCACATCAGGGCAAAGATGGTTGGTATGTACGATCGAAATTATGGTAACATACATACCCAAATTGGCATAGGGTGTAATATAGTCTACCGGCTTTTGGGTCTTTTCTTACTGATTTTTCTTCTACTGCAATATAGTTCAATTTAGACGCCCTTCCCTGATATCAAACGGTGACAAACAGTTTGGAAATTTAATTAAATGTGCCATTTTGTCACTGCCCCGCATGATACGAATGGTGTGAAACCACTTTTCAATTACAGTTATTGTGGAGATTGCCTAATTTATTAATTATATGATGTAGTCTCATTATTTGATATAGATGTTGGTGAGTTCATATATGTATGTGTGTGTGTGTAAAATATGGTGCATATCGTAGTGGATGAACATGGATACATTTAAGGAGGAAATAAGCCAGTTATTTAATTAGAGATTTGATCAAGGTATACATGCCGATAAGTTCACAGATACATTTCATTGTTGCAATTATTGGAGGAAATTTCAATTCACTGAATATGGAAAGCGGATTCAGATATGACTGAAATTGCACTTTAAATTAAAATGAGGTATTACACAAATATAATATAAATAAAATTGTGTACTGAATACAAATCGAATCACAATTTTTTTAAAGGCAAATCTCCGCTATCATAATATTATTAGTTATTTGAAATATTAGATAAAAAATAAATTAGATAAAACACTTTCAATTAAAACCAGTAACGAAAGTAGTAAAGTCGGACGGGACCGACTATATGATACCCTTCACCACTTTGGGTATATTCAACAGATGAATCTCAACAGACGTCGCATTTTTAAAGTACCAGTAAAATGAAATTGGGTCCATAAACGTGTCATTCTTCAACCGATACTAAATGTTTCATTTGGTCAGATATAGAAGCTATATCTAAATCTGAACCGATTTTCACGAAACTTAACACACATCATTCTATACTCAATTCAGTATGCTGTTCCAAATTTCGTGCAAATCGAAAGATATATAGGGACTTTGGTCCACCATTTACCTTATATTGGACGAAAATATATGGGAGCTATATCTAAATCTGAACCAATTTTCTCGAAACTTAGCACACATCATTCTGGACTTTATTCAGTACTTTGTACCAAATTTCGTGCAAATCAAATGATATATAGGGTCTTTAGTGCACCATTTACCTTAAATCGGATGAAACTATATATGGGAGTTATATCTAAATATGAACCGATTTTCTCGAAACTAGGCACACATCATTCTGGGCCTTATTCAGTATTATTCAGTATTCTGTGCCAAATTTCGTGCAAATCGGAAGATATATAGGGACTTTGGTGCCGCTTTTACCTTAAATCGGACGAAAATATATATGGGAGCTATATCTAAATCTGAACCGATTTTTCCCAATTTCAACAGGGTTCGTCCTTGGGCCAAATAAGTGAGCTGTGCCAAATTTCATCCAAATCGGATCTTAAATGCGACTTGTACTTTGTTCACAAAAATACATGGACGGACAGACGGACATGCATAAATCGATTCAGAAAGTGATTCTATGCATATTCTCAAAAGGAACGATGTGTCTATCTCGTTTCCTTTTGCATGTTACAAACATATGCACAAAGACATAATACCCTGTAGGGTACAAAAATATCCGTCATTTGTGATGTGTATATAATAATATTGTGGTTGCACAACCATAACTTCCTGGAATTGTAGAATTAGTTTTGTATAAATAAAATTTAAATATTGCGGTATGTTTACTTTATTTTTGTTTCCAATCGATAATTATGCAAAATAAATGGGAAAATAACAAATTAAGATATGAACCATTAAGGAAAGACCAAAAGTCGCACGGGGCCGACTATGTGATACCCTTCACCACTTCGGGCACATACAAGAGATGCTTTCAAAATCCAATACATGTTATTTCAATTCTACTTTGGTACATTTTGCACAAATTCATCCCAATCGGACTAATTTTAGCTATTTGCAATCGGATGGAAATATATATGGAAGCTGTATTTAAACCCCATACAATATTTCATGTAAAGCGAACAAACTTAGGCTTATCGGTGCACCATTTACATAAAATCTGAATGAATTTCAACAAATCTTCCCAGACATCAATCTGGACTTTATTCAGTCGGACAGATATTGGAAGTTTGGTGAACAATTTAGATAAAATCGGACCGATATTTGTCAAATTTCATCTAAATCGACCATAAATGCGAACTGTACTTTGTTCACAAGAATACATGGACAGACAGACAGACGGTCATGCATAAATGAACTCAGAAAGTGATCCTATGCATATTCTCAACAGGAACCATGTATCTAATATCTAAATCGGTTCGGACAGTCAGCCGGTCAGAGAGTTCGGCCGGACCGCAAGGTTATTGACTATCCTACATATTTATTTGCAATAAAGGTTTCAACCCCATTTGAAACGAGAGGTATACCAGTAATAACAATAAAACAATAATGATAATTTATAGTAGGGTAATTTCATACACAATAAAAATTCAAAATTCGAAAATACTTCCAATTATACATTAAAACTGCTATAAATTACACATTTGTATTTCTACATCAAAATACCGAATTTAATATTTATCTTGTATTTGCATTTCAATTTAAAACAATTAGAATTATTGTTGTTGTTTTTAATCAATATTTTAATTAACCTGACTGACATTGTATCCAAACATCAATAAAAATTGATATGTTTATATAATTTTTATTTAATCAGAATAGATATGTAAATATTCACTTAACTTCAAATAATGAATATGGCAAAGGGTTAAGTATTGATTATCGACAACATTTTTAATTAAGGGAACCCGCCCCCCCCCCATTCTAGATTTTAATTTTTAAAGATTTTCAATGGGCTGGTAAATGAATACAAATGCTTGTTAAGGTTTATAACTTTGCACATATATAATTGAAGATTTAAAAGATAAGAAAAATAATTTACAAAAAAAATTTTGTTATTGTTTTGTTGTTGTTTTTTGTAATTAAAGAAAAGTCCTTATTTTTGATGGCGGGCATGATAACTCCTCACTGGAACATCGGAATCCGAAAATTTTTAAACGGTGTTAGAAACAGTACATGTCTGGCTCTCGTATGAACTAGGATTATTGGCTTCGCTCTAAAATTAACAAAATGGTGGACCTTTGAAAAAATATTTTTGGAAAATCGCCAAGTTTAAAAATAAGGAAGATCTTCACCGATTGGCTTTATCCTAGTTCATACGAGAGCTATACACTCCCAGAGAAACGTTGCAAAATTTGGAACCGATTGCATTATTAGTTTTTTAGTTATCGTGCCGCCATTCGCAAAAAAATGTTTGGAGAAAAACGCGTTTAAAGTTTGAGAAGCCCTTCTGCCGTCATTTGATGCTGACACAATAAATCGGCTATATCTTCAAGAGCTCTTGAGATTTTCACTTGAAATTTTGTAGAGACATTCTCTAATCAGTGTAGATTCGAAATATATATCAACAAAAATTTTAACCCCGAGAATGGGGGGGGGGGGGGTTCCCTTAAATATTTTTTCCGAAAATATTTTCATTTCGTTGATTTACAATTTAAAGCTACCACACAAAAATTATTTACATGTGTTTTGATAAACCACAGAATTAGTGGACTATTTTTAAATTTTAAACAGAATGTAAATAATAAATACACCGCAAGAAAAAATACAAGTAAATAATTAAACTTGGACGAAACTACTATATGAGGGCTATGCCCAAGCAGGATACTATATTAAAGTATATAATTTAACCCGAATATTGCTGTATTTTTTTCGAATTGTGGGACGAAACTTTCAGCGTCTCTAGATTGTGGGCCGCTGAATTCAAAAATTTGATTTGTATCCTTTTTTCTTATCAGGACAATCGACACGATCAATTTTTGGGCTGTGGCCGTATGTTCACACTAGCACAACAGAATGTTGTGCTATATGATACCCTTCACCACATTGGGTATATTGTACATATGTATCCTAACAATTTCATGTCAATGTTCCCTCGAAGAACAAACATATGCCTTTCCGCAACCTATACTAAATTCGTTTGCGTACAATGGGACTAATGTATGTATGTTGTAAATTCTGATACATTTGCGTATACATTTGTATGTATTTCTATGTACAAAACACATGTTAGGTTTTATCTGCATTTAAAGTTATTTTTTTGTAGAATTGTTTATGATATATGAACTTGAAATTCGTTTTGCTTTAAGGATCAATTGTATACACGTGTAAACATATGTATATATATATATATATATATTCTTTTATTTATAAACAAATATTACATCTTTTGATTAGAGTATGTTCTGATTTCACAAAATAAATTAAAAATTCTTTTAAGTATCTTAAATTTAAAAAGAATAAAAATGTGTTCAGGGAGGTTTTTACAAAGTATATTCGTTTTCTCAATTGGGCTAGTTGGATGGTTGTATTTGATAATTGGATGGTTGTATTTGAAACAAGTGAAAAAGGCGGTAAGTTCGGCCGGGCCAAACTTTAGCTTTTTGAAATAAAATCCTCAGAAAGTGATTCTATGCATATTCTCAAAAGGAACCATGGGTCTATCTCGATTTTTTTATACCCTTCACCACACTGTGGTACAGGGTATTATGTCTTTGTGCATATGTTTGTAACAGGCAAAAATAAAATAATCGAGATAGACCCATGGTTCCTTTTGAGAATATGCATAGAATCACTTTCTGAGTCGATTTACGCATGTCCGTCCGTCCGTCTGTCCATGTTAAATTGTAAACAAAGTACATTTATGATCCGAATTGGATGAAATTTGGCACAGGTCACTTAATTGGCCCAAGGACGAACCCTATCGGCATAGCTCCCATATAAGGGAGGTTCTTGAGCGCGTTTTTTAACTGAATTCGCTGAAATTTGGTACTTTGAGTTCTTATTGGGTAGCAAACCTCCCTACCAAAAATTACCCCTACCCCCCCATTTTCGGTATTTTGAGGTTCTTGACCGCCTTTTTTAGCTGAATTCGCTGAAATTTGGTACTTTGAGTTCTTATTAGGTAGCAAATCTCCCTACCAAAAATTATAAATAAAGATCCATTTTTTCGGATAGCCCCCATATAAGGGTACCCCCAATTTTCGGTATTTTCGGGTTCTTGGGCTCGTTTTATAACATAATTCTCTGAAATTTTGTACATTGGGTTCTTATTGGGTACCAAATTACTCCACTAAAAATTATAAATATATGTCCAGTTTTTCTGGTAGTGCCCACATAACGGTACCCCCAAATTTTTGGTATTTTGGGGGTTCTAATCGTATTTTTGGACCGAATTGACTGTAATTTAGTACGTCGAGTTCTTATTAGGTAGCAAATCTCGCCACTATAAATTATAAAGTGATTCTATGCATATTCCCAAATAATACCCTGTACCACAGTGTGGTGAAGGGTATAAAAAGAATTTGGTTCAAGAACCTCAAAATACCGAAAATTGGGGGCACCCTTATATGGGGGCTACCAGAAAAAATTGACCAATGGTAGCCCCCATATAAGGGTACCCCCCAATTTTCGGTATTTTGAGGTTCTTGAACCAAATTCTTTTTATACCCTTCACCACACTGTGGTACAGGGTATTATTTGAGAATATGCATATAATCACTTTTTGAGTCGATTTAAGCACGAAATTTGGCACAGCGTAACAAATTAGGTCTAGAATGATGTGTGTTAAGTTTCCTGAAAATCGGTTCAGATTTATATATAGCTCCCATATATATTTTTGTCCAATTTAATGTAAATGGTGCACCAAAGTCCCTATATATCTTTCGATTTGCACGAGATTTGGCAAAGCGTAATGAATTATCTCTAGAATGCTGTGTGTTAAGTTTCTCGAAAATCGGTTCAGATTTAGATATAGATATATAGATTTAGATATAGGGTTATTTCTATATCTGAATATATTTTACAAAATCGTAAACGCGTTCTTTTAGCTCCAATTCGCTATGATGTAGGGGAGACTGGGGCACCTTCGGCACTTTTTTTTTTAGAGCTCTATATTTCAGTACTTATTCAACATATATAAAAACTTTATGGCTGATTATTGTCCTCTGACTCTTAATTATAAAAAATAGTACCAAAAAGATATAAAAAAATAGTATTAGTTAAAAAATTTTACAGTTTTGTAAAAAAAGTCAAATTTGCCGAATGTGCCCCAACCCGGGGTAGCTTCGGCATTTGATGGGGCACATTCGGCACCATAGTCATAGCCGGGTAATTGTCATCGCTATCAGACTGGTTGAAATTCTGATCCTCTAAAGGCTCTATTTGGTTTTAATAAGCCACACAATGTTTGAATTATATGGCTTCATTTTCTAGCGGCGGACGTTTACATCTCAAGGTCGCACACACCATCAGAAATAGGGGTTTTCTATCGCATTTTCGTCAATACAAGCACGTTTGATCTTAAATATGCAATTTCGAGCCATATTAAAGGATTAGTTTTAAAGACAAACTCAAAAACATTTTAAGGAAATAATAATCTGTATATGGCCGAATGTGCCCCATTGTAAAATGCCGAATGTACCCCGAATGTACTTTTTATAGTTTTTTTCATTTTTTTCGATCAGATTTCTAAAACACTATATTTTTAAACATTTTAGTAATAATACACATCGTAGTTAACCACTTTTTAATAATATTGTCTTAAAAATTTTAAAAGTTTTATACACGAAATACTTACGAAATGGGATTGAAATATTACAGAAACATCTATAAAACCAGTTAGCGGAGCAGTATAGTCGGACGGGGCCGACCATACGATACCCTACACAACTACCACGGAACTCAAATTTTCTGCGGATGTATATTCCGAGCCTGGGCAATATTTCGTGATATTTGCACCCTCTTACCCGATTAGAGGTAAACAGCACCTCTTCCTTACACTGACATATTTTTCGAATATTACGAGTATTCAGTACTGCTTTTGTCCAGATTCCCTTCACCGTGCGATGTGTTGTGATGTTCGGCTTTCATTTGTAGTCTATAGATCGACTCGAAAATAACACAAAAAATTAAGTTTTCGGTCCACTTCATTCCAAAATTATTATCTGGTCATCACCGAAAATTATAGGCGTTGTCCTTGACCATAACTGAAACCTCATGGAACATTTCAAAGCGATCAGCGCTATAGTTCCCCTCTGTAGAGTGATAATGGGTTACTAAATAATATACGAATACGGAGATACCTGTAAATATTTAGGTGTAACTCCCACATCCGAGCACATACAACAATATAATTGGTATTAATTTAAAGGTCAACCACTCCTCTTGGATATAATATAAACTTTTCGGGTCTATGTCCTTCAGGGGTAAATATATATGCTATAGAATACAAATTTTGTCATTTTTCACACAAAAGTCATGGTTCATTTGACCCGCTAAATATTGACCGATCTTTATGAAAACAGGCATGCATATTCTTTGGTCTGATCCCCTTCTCCATGGAAAATTTCACGATGTTCGGGCCACTATTGTGGCCTCTGGAGCGACCAGCAAAACGGACAAAAATTTCATTGGCTAGAACCCATCATACATGCAAAATTTCGTGAAGATTGGTCCATAACTGTGGCCTGTATCGTGTTTACAAATTATAATGGACAGACGGACGGACGGACGGACACACATGTCTAGATCGATTCAGCTAGTCGAGATATGACGATCGGTATACTTAAAGGTGGGTCTAGGACCAATATTTCGCGGCGTTACAAACTTTTGGGGCTGCACAAAGCTATAATACCCTGACAACATAGTTGTGTAGGGTATAAATACAAAAACCTGTGTATCTAAATAAGCTTATTAGCTAGAAATTTCAAACTTTGTGTCAGTTATTTATTTCGATATTCGATACCTATGTATCGAAACTAGTGATGTACGGTGAGAGCTTCATATCGAAAACGCGATTGCCGAAGGTGCCCCGATGCCGAAGGTGCCCCAGTCTCCCCTACACAAATTCGCCCAATTGGAAGTTATATCTAAATCTAAACCGAATGTAGCGAACCTAAGCACACATCAACCTAGAACCTAGACTTAATTCCGTACACTATGACAAATTTCGAACAAATCGAAAGATATATAGGGACTTTGGGACTATGAGCTATATCTAAAACTGAACCGATTTTTCCCAATTTTAATAGGGTTTGTCGTTGAGCCAAACAAATGACCCAGAAAAAGCCGAAAATTCGGGGACAACCATATATTGGGTCTACCCGAAAAGATTAATAACAATTTACATGTTTTAGTAGAGATATTTGTTACCCAATGAGAACTTTGAAGTTCGAATTATATATGTATTTGTCGGAAAAATCCAATATGCTAAACTTCCTCTAATTGCTAAGCAACCTATTCGGTATTTTGAAGATTTTTTTTGCCATTCCTAATTCATGGTGAATAAAATACTATTTCCTAATTTATGCCTTTTTGGATAGGTTTGGATATGTAATGGAAATAAGATAGATATCTATTTAATATTGGAATATACAAGTAATCACTTTAGGAAGGCATTTTTTGCATGCCAGGAGCTATATGGAAATCGGACTCGATATCCGTATGTTGTGCAAAATGTTGTCGCAATCGGACAATTCTTGGGGCAACATAAATATAAGATCGGACTAAAATATATATGGGAGCTATATCTAGATCTGAGCCGAAAAACAATCCAAATTAACTGATATTACCACCACATGTGTATTAACATAACATTTACAATTTTCCGATACCTCTACAAAATCAGACGAAATTATTTATATTCCGAAAATGTTTTCCTCAGAAACTAATGTCAGTGTTGGCCATAGTCTCAGGCATCGTTGACGATCTAATTTATCATTAAACAGTAATGTAAGAAATTTAACATAACATAAGCATGCGCACTGAAACATTCAAACACAAACCAAGAGAGAAAGACGAACAGAATTTCAGTATTTCCTTGAAAACGTATTGAGAATTGGCACTTGAAACGCTGTTTTCCGAATAACTGTAGCTGATGATACGGATAAACACATAGCAAACACAGCGCTTTATTCACATACATCTCCGAAATAAATGTAATTAACATAACATATTAACAAATACGATTAATAATAACCAGTAAGGAAAGTAGTAAAGCCGGACTTTGGGTATATTTACATATGTATCCTAACAGACGTCGCGTTTTTGTTACATATCTGTATCTGAACCGATTTCAGAGAAACTTGCCAGAGTCTAATTTATATTACTTCAGTACGTTGTGTCAATTGGCCTAGCTATGGATCTTTTCACGAAGCTTAGCAACATCATTCTAGACTTAATTCAGTACCCCATAAAAAATTCGTGCAAATCGAAAGATATATAGGGACTTTGGTGCACCAATTACATAAAATCGGACAAAATATATATGGGAGCTATATCTAAATCGGAACCGATTTTCACGAAACTTAACACACATCAGTCTGGACTTCATTTAGTACGCTCTGTCAAAATTCGTGCACATCAAACGATTTACAGGGACTTTAGAGGACTATTTACCTAAAATCGGGCGAAACTATACCTGGGAGCTATATCTAAATCTGAACCGATTTTCACGGCACTTTGCACACATCATTCTAGACTTAATTCAGTACGATATGCCAAATTTCGTGGAAATAGAAACATATATAGGGACTATGACACACCATTTATTTTAAATCGGAGGATGACATATATGGGAGCTATATATAAATCTGAACCGATTCTCACGAAACTTTGCAAACACCATTTTAGACCTTATTCATTACACTGTGCCAAATTTCGTCCAAATCGAAAGATATATAGGGACTTTGGTACACCATTTACCTTCAATTGGAGCTATATCTAAATCTGATCCGATTTTCACGAAACTTTGCAGACATCATTCTAGACCTTATTCATTACGCTGTGCCAAATTTCGTGCAAATT
Organism: Musca vetustissima; assembly: GCF_032173495.1. Taxonomy (NCBI): domain Eukaryota; kingdom Metazoa; phylum Arthropoda; class Insecta; order Diptera; family Muscidae; genus Musca; species Musca vetustissima. The sequence continues at coordinate 21,606 of NW_026877586.1, forward strand.
GAAAGATATATAGAGACCATTTACCTTACATCGGACAAAAATATATATGGGAGCTATATGTAAGTTTCAATAGGGTCACTTATATGGCCCAAGGACGAAGGCCGTATAAATGACCTATGCCAAATTTCATCCAATTCGGATCATAAATGCGATCTGTACTTTGTTTACAATTTAACATGGACAGACGGACATGCGTAAATCGACTAAGAAAGTGATTCTATGCACATTCTCAAAAGGAACCATGGGTCTATCTCGATTATTTTTGCCTGTTACAAACATATTCACAAAGACATAATACCCTTTACCACAGTGCGGTGAAATGTATTAAAATGCTACGCGTTCACAAGCATAAGGAAGGTATAACACATTGAATGAAATATGATAGCTGGATGCATTTATGTAAAAAAACAATATATTGAAGATATGATTTTGCCCTGACGGACTTGTGGGATTAAAAGCTATGTTCTAGATTGTCACCGCAATAGATATTTAGGTACTATGTAGTTACGTGTGTATTTAAAAAAATATTCTTTCAAAGCAGGTCGTCACTGCGTATGTGACGAAATAATAACAATGAACGTGTCAAGTGCCAATTAGAATAAGGATGAATTGTAACCATTGTATGCTTAGTCTAACAACGGTGCTACAAGCGGGTTTAATAAACAGACAACGTCGTCACATTTCAAAATAAAAAATGCAAAGTGTCTTTTTTTGAAGTGATAAAAACATAATTGCCATGTTAACCATTTTGAACAGCTGGTATAATTGTACTGAGGAAAACCCTCATAATTTACATGTATAATTAT